>NW_028092609.1:600000-880512 GCF_014824575.4 Sturnira hondurensis | reverse complement strand
GCCGGGGAGTCGGTGCAGGGCGGTGGGAACGTGCTGGCCTGCAGCCTCCGGGTTGAGGACGCTGTCGACTCAGGTTCCCAAACACAGCTTGGCTGGGTGCAGGGGGTGGGCAGAGGGGCAGGGGGGCAGGCATGGATCTGACAGATGCGGAGCCAAACCCAGGGCAGCGGTGGCAGCGACCCTCAGTGGGAAAGTTAGTAGGGTGCCGGCTCACGCACAAGACCCGTCTGGACAGAACTCCCCGAGAAAGCTCTGGTGCAGAGGCTCAGGTGGAGAGATCGGTGTCGCTGACTGCGATGACAGTGTCACCGTCTCCAGGCTGTGGCTGCGAGGCACGCACTATCCTGGCCGGGCTCCTGCAGGAGCAGATTGGGAAGCCGGGTTCTGTTTACAGATGCCTCACCGCTTCCTCCGGCTCAGTAGATGTTTGAAGCCTCGGCGGGGAGGTGGGTCAGGATGGCTGTGGGCACGGCCAGCATGGCTGACTGAGGACGGACACGCGCAGCTCTCCGGGTTTCACCTGCCTCCGCTGGGAACGAGGGACCCGACCCCGGGTGTTCTCCGGGCCTCGGGGACAGACGTGTTTGCAGCTGAATTCATGACCTGCCCCCAAACCCACTCTGCCTCCCGGGTCCCCATCTCTGCCCTCTCCTCCTGGCTGTCTCCCGCGGTGGCCATCTTAACCCCGGCCCAGCCCTATCACCGGGGCCTACTGCCCAGGGCCCCAGCGGTCAGCCACAACCCTCTCATTCTTCTCTCACCTGCAAGTTGCTCCCAGAGGGGATGACCCCCACGTTCGGACCTGGGTCTTAAGCTCAAAACTTCATCTGCTCCACTGAGAGGAAGGTCCGCCCCCTGAGTATTTCTGAGGTTTCTTATGGGGGTCACTGCCCCTCCCAGCCAGTCCCCCCATGATCCCGGGGGGAACCCGTCTGACTGTGGAGCCTGCACTGGCCGGTCCTGTCAGTTTGAGTGGAGTGGCCCTTGTGGATTGCCGGAGGAGGGGACACACTACTTGCATAGTGGTCCCTGGGGGTGTCCCCATGGTTGTCACTTCTGTCCTCAGAAAGGTGTGACGGTTGATTGGTTGTGCTAAAAATAAGTGAGAGGGAGCATGTTCCCCTTGCTCCCCAGGACCCTCCCCGACCCCAGTCTAGCTGCGCAGGCCCCAAGTGACATGCTTCTTTAATTCATCCGTTCATTCCCTCCAGGGCTGCCCGCCTCCCTGGGAACTTGCTGGGGAGGGCTTCCCTTTTCCTTTCCGCTACCTGGCCTCTGTTAGGGCCTCACCTGTCTGTCCGTGCGCACCTGAGCTCGGACGCCAGGACCCTCCTGGCCCCTCTTTCTGTTGGCGGGGACATGGTAATAGGGGCAACAGCAGCAGGAAGCAAGGGCTGCGCACTCGCCGTGCGCCCAGAGCTGTTCTGAGGCCCTGTCTGCACTCTGGCATCTCAGCCTCACAACAGCCCTGGGGTGGGGGCGGGGGCGGGTAGTGTTATCACTCCGTTTGACCAGTGAGGAGGCTGGGGCACCAGGCAGTTAAATTACTGGAGGTCCCCAGCCAGGAAGCGCTGGGGCCAAAGTTAGAACCCAGACACCCTTCATCATGCCAGATCTGGGAGCACAGGGCTTTACAGTCTGTGAAGTGCTTTGGGGTGTATCGATTTCCTCCCCCCTTTGACGCATCCCATGTATCCACAGTTCTGGGGAAAGGTGCTGTTCTCCTGCTCTAATTCTCCGAAGATGCTTGATAGACACACACAGTAAAATACATGGTCCAGCGTGCACGTGCACCTCTCTCCTGGTAAGGCCCCCCACTCCTGTCTGTGCTCCCCCGGTGCACCGGGAGTGCAGTGTCTTGTGGGACTTTCCAGAGACCTTCTACCCTTGTATTCTCATGTGCTGACGTTCAGTACAATTCCCCTTTAAAAACAAAACAAAACAAAACAAAACAAAACAAAACAGCCCTGGCTGCTGTGGCTCAGTGGATTGAGCATCAGCCTGTGAACCACAGGGTCGCCAGTTCGATTCCCAGTCAGGGCACATGCCTGAGCTGTTGGCCAGGTCCCTGGTGGGGGGCACAGGAGAGGCAGCCACAGGTTGATGTTTCTCTCTCTTTCTCCCTCCCTTCCCCTCTGTCTATGAATAAATAAATAAACAATCTTTTAAAAAATATATTTTATTGATTATACCATTACAGTTGTTCTATTCCCCCCCTTCATTCCCCTCCACCCGCACACTCCCTCCCCCACCATTCTCCCCCCCTTAGTTCATAACCACGTGTTTCAAGTTCTTTAGATTCTATATTTCCCTCACTATTCTTGCCCTCCCCCCTGTCTATTTTCTACCTACTGTCTATGCTATTTTCTGTACCTTCTCCCCCCTTCTCCTCCTCCCACTCCCCTGTTGCTAACCCTCCATGTGTTCTTCATTTCTATGGTTCCACTCCTGATCTAGCTGTCCTCTTGGTTTGCTTTTGTTTTAGGTGTGGTTGTTAATAACTGTGAGTTTGCTGTCCTTTCACTGTTCATATTTTTCATCTTCTTTTTCTTATATAAGTCCCTTTAGCATTTCATATAATAAGGGCTTGGTGATGATGAACTCCTTGAACTTGACCTTATCTGAGAAGCACTTTATCTGTCCTTCCATTCTAAATGAAAGTTTTGCTGGATAAAGCAATCTTGGCTGTAGGTCTTTGGATTTCATGACTTGGAATACTTCTTTCCAGCCCCTTCTTGCCTGTAAGGTCTCTTTTGAGAAATCCGCTGACAGTCTGATGGGTACTCCTTTGTAGGTGACTGTCCCCTTATCCCTTGCTGCTTCTAGGATTCTCTCCTTCATTTTGGTCTTGGCTAATGTAATTATGATGTGCCTTGGTGTGTTCCTTCTTGGGTCCAACTTCTTTGGGACTCTCTGAGCTTCCTGGATTTCCTGGAAGTCTATTTCCTTTGCCAGACTGGGGAAGTTCTCCTTTATTATTTGTTCAAATACGTTTTCCACTCGTGGCTGTTTCTTTCCCCCTTCTGGTACCCCTATAATCCGGATGTTGGAATGTTTAATGATGTCCTGGAGATTCCTAAGCCTCTCCTCATTTTTTTGAATTCTCATTTCTTCATTCCTTTCTGGTTGGATGTTTCGTTCTTCTTTCTGGTCCATTCCATTGATTTGAGTCCCAGTTTCCTTTCCATCGCTACTGGTATCCTGGACATCTCCCTTCATTTCAATTAGTTTAGCCTTCATATGTTCCTCTAATTTGTGACTATAATCAACCAGTTCTGTGAGTATCCTGATAAATAGTGTCTTAAATTGTGCTTCTGAGAGGCTGGCAATTTCTCGGTTGCTGAGAGTTATCGGCTCTGGGACTTTGAGTTCTTCTTGCACCATCTGTTGGGCTGTTCAGGGCTGTTACGTAGCAGGATCGGAGCCCAAGGTGTTCACCAGAGCAGGGCAACTCAGTCACTGGGTTGTGACACTGTATGTGGGGGCGGGGTCAACGAGGAGCAATGGCGTCCTATCTGCCGCCTCCCGCCTCCCCCACAGGTGCCGCAGCTGCCACGGTTACCGGGCCCACGAGTTTCGTCCCACTGCACGCGAGTGTGCCACCACCGTCAGCCCTCACCCCCTGGGGCCTGCGTGGTCTGTCTCACTGTGCGTGAATGTGCGACTGCGGTCAGTCGGCCCCGCACCCGCACTGTGTCCGGGCTGCCTGCGCACCTGGGTCTGGGGATCTTTCCTGCCCGACCCTGCTCTGCTGCTGGCTCCGCCCCTATTACCGTCCCGGCTGAACAGTTCGTAGTTGTCGGACTTCCGTATAATTCAATTTTCTGTTCTTTGGCTGTGTCTTTGTTCTCCAAACCTTAGTTGTATTCAAACTTGGTTGTGGGAGAAGGCACAGTGTTTCCACCTATGCCTCCATCTTGGCGGAAGTATCAAATAAATAAATAATCTTAAAGCAACAAAAAATAAAACAATACTCAGGGCTTCCTTTCTCAGTCTTTCCTGTGTGACCTGAGTTGCTCACTTGGAAGATGGGTTTCTTCTGATAATTTGGAAGGCCTCTGCCTACTGGCAGCGAGGTAGGCAGGTGTTATCAGCCTCGCCCTGGTGAGGAAACAGGCCCAGAGAGGTCGAGTGAGTAGGGACGCAGGAGGCTCTGGCAGCCCTCAGGGGAGCCTGGGCTCGGAGAGTTGGGTTTACACCTGCGTGGGTGATGAGACGTGGAGCCAGGGATTGGGGCCACCTTGCAGTGTATGTGGGAGAGACCTGCTGGGGGAGGACGTTGCGGGTGGCTGCAGGGGACAGGGTGCCGATGGGGCTGATGGGCCTGCCAGGCACCAAGGGAGGAGGGAAGATACGAGAGGGCCTGGCGAATGAGGGCAGGAGCCAGGCCGGCCCAGGGACGCTCAGTTTCTAGCCCAGGGTAGGGAGGTAGAGGTGGGGCTGGGGTCATAAGAAGAGGGTAGGAGGCGGGGTCTCCCATTCCTGAGTCCTGTGCAGGAAACACTCCTGCAGTCTGTCGATGGGGGCTTGGTGGCCACTTGGCTGCATGGAGCAGTCCCCTGGCAGAGCACAGGGGCTGGAAGGTCCCAGTCACTTGGTGCTTTCCTGGTTGTCTGGCTCTGCCTCCCCCTGCCCCACCCCCCCTGCTGCTCAAAAAGTTGGCCCTGCCTCAGCCACACACAGTCCTTCCAAATGAGCGCCATAGACTGGAGGGCCAAAGCGTTTAGAGTGCTTTGTCCTGGCCAGTCTTCCTCCTGTATCCCCAGACCCCCCCGAGGCAGGCTCCCACGGCGCACCCCCACAGCATGGATAGGGGCTCAGTGAGGCAGCCCCACTGGCACCACCTGTTTGCAAGGCACTTCCCCTTGGAGGCAGCACAGAGGGGAGACCAGCTCAAAGAGGGGCAGCCGGTTTGAATTCGGGCCTGCAGAGTCCAGTTGTCGCCCTGGCTGGGCGTGAGAGAGGCTGGAGCCAGCTGAGTGGCCCAGCAAGCCAAGCCTCCGCTTCCTGTTTTCTTTCCAGGGCCCTGGGGCTGGGGTCCCAGAGCGGGTGCTGTGGGTGGGGTAGGGCTGGCCGAGTGGGGTCAGGAGCCCAGGGCCCCTGTGCTCATCTGCTCTGACTTGGCCCGGGCCCAGCTGCTGCACCCCCGCTGGGACCCCACCAGCCCGATCCACTCTGCTGGAGCTCCCTGCCTCCACCAGCCGCATTTTGACTCTCTCCCCTGCAGGACCTCTGTTCTATCCCATGGGTCCCCCCCACTGCCATACCGCACCCTGCCACCCACACTGAGTCTGGGACATACCCCATGCTTCCCCACCTCCTTAGAATACCCTCCTGGAATCTCTGCCTCCCCCAGTCTGCTCTTCCTTCAAGCCCTGTCCAAATTCCTCCTCCAGGCAGCCTTCCCTGACCTACCCGGAGTGAAGCCCACGTGCAGATTCTCTGACACACAGTTGGGGGAGAGAGGGGTGTAGGGGAGAGAGGGGTGTGGGGAAGAGGGTGTGGCCCCAGGACCAGCCTGGGCTTCCCCAGGACACTGCGCTTCCCTAAACCAGCAGCGCAGCGCTCCTGCCTCTGGGGTCTCCCAGGGGGTCCCGCCTGCCTCAGCCACACCTAGCCCTTCCAAACGAGTGCCAGTGGCCGCTTGGCTGAGGGGTTTCAAGTGCTCTGTCCTGAGGACCAAGCTCACACACCCCTGGGCTGCAGCTCATGGTCAACCCCAATGTCATCTCCAGGATTTCCCCCTTGGTCCCATTTCTGTCTGGACTGAAAAACATCACAGTGCCCGGGCCGGTCAGAGTGCCTGCCAGTACACCCACAGGTTCCGGGTTCAATCCCCAGTCGGGGTGTGTACGGGAGGCAACCAATCGCTGTCTCTCTCTCTCCCTCTCTTTCCCACTCCCTTCCTCTCTCTCTAAAATCAAAATTGAGTGAGGATTAAAAAAGAAAAAAACATCCATCACGTTGAGGATATATTTTGTAAGCCTTCCTAAGTCCCGTTTGGGGGGATGGGAGACACACTAGACCAGGGAAGGAGGGATGGCTGCCTTAGTGTCTGATCGGTGGAGGGGACAGTCACTGTTCTCCCTGAGCTCCCAGCTGTCTGTCCTTGGGTTACCAGGACCAGGGGTGAGGAGGCGGCTCCTGGCCCCTCTTCAAGTCCGGGCCTTGTCCAGAGGTCAGGTTGGCACCCCAGCTGTGTAAGGGGAGCAATAAGCTGCACCTGGTGCTCCAGGGGGTGCGGGGGTGGGGCGAGGCCCACGCTCGGAGCCGCTGTGGGTGGAAGTCCGTGCCTGTCTGGTAGCCGTCACAGCAGATCTACCCACCAACCTGGCTGGCTCCCGAGGGCACCTGCTATGCCACGGCCACTCAGTGGGTGTCAACAGGGTCACCACCAGGGCTGAGTTTCGGTGACAGGGTGAAGCGGTGGCCCCTCTTTCCTTGTGGACTGAGTCAGTGTTTGGGGTCGGCGTGGGTCGGGAGGCCCAGTGTTCTGCCCTGGCCCTAACGAGTGGGGTGGCTTGGACAAGCCACTTGGCGTCTGGGCTCCAGTGCCTTTGTCTACGAGATGGGCATGAAATCACGCTTCCCGGGACTGGGAGAGTGAGCTGGGAAACCCGGCTCGGGGCCTGGCCCTGGAAAGGCCCACTAAGGCCCTTCCACCCTTGGTTTCCTCCTTGGGTCCTGAAGGAAGCTTGGGGGCACCATCCCGGCCCGACTCCCCTACCCTTCTCACGGGGCCCGTCTGTCTGCGTGTCGGTCTCTCTCCGCCCCGAGCACACCCAGCGTCTGTGCTGGCCCCTGTGGGTCCATCGGTCAGGGTAGCTCGGATTTCAGGCATCTCCCAGCAAAGCCTGTGCTGACGGCCTGAAGACTTCCTCTAAACCCTCTGTGGGGAGTCGCTCCCTGGCTTCCGAGAGTCGGACTGGGGTCTACTCTCTACTCTCTGAGCCCAGTGCCCACCTCCCTCCCTCAGAGTTGGACCCACAGGCCCGCCTCCCGCCCAAGCCCAGGGCCTGCCTGCTGGCCGTCAATGTCATTGGGACAATGTGATCAGTTCGAAGACACCTGCTGTGCACCAGGCTCCCATTAGGAGCTGGGGGCAGGGAGGAAATGGGTTTTTTTCAGAGTACAGGCAAGTTATTCGCAGAATGTCCCTTAATCTAAGGTAATGCCCTAAATAATCCCGCACAATTTCACTCAAGTCAGCCACTTCCGTCAGGAATGCTACAGCAGTGATGCGTCTTGGTTGCCTATGGCAGTTGTAACAAATGACCGCAGACCACGTGGCTTAGAAAAACACAGATTTACTACTTTGCGGTCTGGGAGGCCAAGAGTCTAAAACGGGTCCGTGGAGCTTAACTCAGAGCGGCGGCTGGGCCGTGCCCCTTCTGGGGACTTTGGGGAGAGACACCCACATTCCTCGGCTCATGGCCTCTTCCTCCATCTTCAAAATCAGGACTGTAGCGTCTTTGAGTCTTTCTAACTCTTCTGCCTTCCTCTTCTACTGGTAAGGCGCCTTTCAACTAAAGGGCACACGAAGGCAACCCAGAATAATCTTACCTGAGGGTATGTGTATTGATCTGAGAGAGAGAGAGAGAGAGAGAAACATCGATTGATTACCTCTTGCACGTGCACGGAACCCATAACCCAGGTATGTGCCCTGATAAAGGATTGAACCCACAAACTTTCCGTGTGTGGGACAGCGCTCCAACTACTGCGCCACTTGGCCAGGGGTAAGGTCCTTAATTTAATCCCATCTGCAAAGACCTTTTGGCATGTGAGATAACACATGCTTGGATTCTGCATATCATGCCTTCTTCCGAGGGTCCTTATTCTGTTGTTCCCATGTTCTTAGGGGATCCCACCTTGAGGCATGCAATGTCAGTCTGTCCTGTTATTGGGGACAATGACTTTGATACTTGGGTATGGCTGTATTTGCAAGGTTAATCCGCTATAATGTGCTTTCTAAAAAAACTTTTGGAATGAATAGCAAATGTGAGGGGGTTACTTTGAAACTCTGTAAATGCCCTGTTCCTGCTTCCCACCAGCCTCTGCTGATGACTATTGGCTGAATCCATCACCCCTGAGAATCTCGCAAAATGATTCCCATTTTCTGCAAAGATGACTGAGCATTTTTACACACGGCAGAGCTGGGCTTCCTCCACAGACCTATTCATCTACCCCACCGGTGGACTCACAGGCTCTGTCTCAACCCACAGACATTCTGTTATTAAAATGGTCGGTCTGGATGCTCACGTTGTCCCAGATGTGGCCAGGGAAGCCCCCTCCAACCTGGCTCCCATAACCTTTTGACAAGCTCCATCATTTCTTAAAGACTTGCTTTCGGCATAAAATGCCCAGGGCTCTTCTCCTGCCCGTCAGGCTGGAGCCGCAGTAATCCTCCCCGCCCCCCCTCCCCCACCCCGAAAGCGTTTCCTTTCTGCTTGGATCAGTGTTTAGAAAACCGAGATCTGGGTGTGGGCGCGCTCCTTCCTTTTGGGTGTTTTTTCTTCCAGACCCGGTCAGAGGGCAGAGCGTCCAAATGGAAACAAACGAACCTGGGAACAGTCAATGAGCCACACCTGCCTCTCCTTCCTCTCTCCGTCCACTCCCACGAGTGTATCTGATCCCTTCAATGCCCGTTCAGGGTTCACTCTGGCCTTCCCACATTCGTCGCTCGTTCCTCTGCCAAGAACCTGACTTCTGTTCTCCTCCGTATATTTTCTTTGGCTCATTCCTACACGTCACAGAAAACAGCTTCGGGACTGCTGTTCTAAACCGCTGCAGAAAGTAGAGGTCCATGCCTGCAGTCCCTCTGTCTGTAGCCTGAGGATGGACAGAGTGGTGTGTGAAAGAGTTTACTCTTATACTATTGATTCTTGTGTTAATTTCTTTTTTAAAAGATTTATTTATTTTTAGAGACAGAGGGAAGGGAGGGTGAAAGAGAGGGAGAGAAGCACCAATGTGTGGTTGCCTCTCGAGAGCCACCCCCGCTCCCGGACCTGGCCAACAACCCAGGCATGTGCCCTGACCGGGAATCCAACCGGTACCCCTTAGTTCGCTTGCAGGCTGGCGCTCAATCCACTGCAGAGTCCGCAGCTCGATTCCCTGCCTCCCACAGCTCTCCCTGGTCCCCGAGCCAGCCAGCTCACCTGCTGCAGAATTAAGTCCGCTTTGACCCCAAAGACCAGGTGTTGTGGGTTCAGCTCCACCACTTCCTGGCTTTCACAACCCCCACCCCCACCCCCACCCCGCCCCAACGCCCCGCCCCCCTCCGTTTTCTCTGCTGTCATTTGAGGTCAGGAATAAAGCTTCCTTCAAAAGTACCAGGTATGCGACCAAGAGTTGGTCCCATTCCCCCGCAGCCCAGTCACCCAAACACCTGGGGCCAGTTGCTGGCCCAGGACAGGCACGTGGGGGCGGCGCTGGGGCACCCACGGCCCGCTGGCACTTTTCTGGGACACACCTGGGGCTCACCTGGCAGAGAGGGAAGAGGCAGTCTCAGACCGGGGACCTCATTGGCTGGGGCAACAGTGGACGCAGCCCGGGGACCACACAGGGCACAGTGGTGGGGCCAGGGCTCTCCCGCCACAGCTTCCCTTCTGCGCCTCGCCTCATTCAGCCCGGGAGCCTTCCACCTCCTGCACCCCATCCCGGCAGCGTCCGCCACTGACCCCGGCTCCCAGCCCGGTTCCAACCCGGACCCGGACCCAGCCCAGGCCCCAGGACATGAGCTGCTTCCAGGAAGAGGGCAGCTGGGACCTGTCCTTCAGCGGCGCAGGCTTCCTGGGCCTCTACCACGTGGGCGTGATCCACTGCCTGCGGGAGCGGGCCCCGCGCCTACTCCGGGGGGCCCGCCGCGTCTATGGCTCCTCCTCCGGGTCCCTCGCCGCCCTTTGCGTCCTCATGGACATGCCAACAGGTGCGTCTGGGGACAGCCCCAGCAGGTGCCGATTCCGAGGTGGGGTGGGGGGCCGTGGCTGCGGAGGGAAGGGGTGTTCCAGGGCCCCGAGCTTGGCGCTCGGCCCACCATCTTTACCCCCCGCACCCTCCTCCTTAAGCCTCATGAGAGCCCTGCGAATGGGCGGGCTACAGTTACCCTACTCCACGGAAGCGGGATCAGAGGCTCAGAGCCAGGAAGACTGTTCCCAAGGTCACTCTGGACAAGATGCAGGGCCGGGCACAGACCTGAGGGGGAGAAGGGAGGACCCTCCAGTCCTATGGCAGCTGGAGGGAAGTGGAGCCCGCGGGGCTGGCAGGCGCCCTGGTGGCTGAGGTCCTGCCCCTGTGCCCGCAGAAGAGTGCTGTGCCTACCTCCTGTCCGTGGTCAAGCAGATCGAGCAGCTGAGCCTGGGCACCTTCCACCCTGCCTTCGCGCCCATCGAGCACATCAAGGAGCAGCTGCAACACCTTCTGCCCGACGGATTTCACATCCTGGCCTCCCAGCGGCTGGGCATCTCACTGACCCGCTGGCCCGATGGCCGCGGCTTCATTGCCACGGACTTTGCCAGCCGCGACGAGGTTATCCAGGTGAGCTCGTGGTGGGTCCCAGGGCCTGGGGGCAGTTGGGTGGGCTCCGCCTCCTGCCAGAGTGACTTCTGGGCACTTCCCAGGGGCAGGGGCAAGCTGTAGGGTGGGGGTGGGGGTGGTAAACGGGCAGCCCCTTTTTGTTTACAAATGAGGGGGTCGAGGCACAGCGAGGGTGGCCAGCTGGGCACGGAGACCTCCCGGCCTGTGGTGGGGGCCCTGCAGCTGCACACGGAAGGCATATGGCCCGGGAGGGGGAAGGTCGGGCTTTTCCAGTCAGAGCCCTCCACAGGGCTGCTCTTTCCAAAGGGGTGCCTGCCAGCCCCTAACACACCCTGGGCCTGCATTTTTAGAGTTTATTTATTTATCTTTAGAGAGAAGAGAGGGGAAGGAGAGAGGGAGAGAAACATGGATGTGAGAGAGAGACATGGATCAATTCATCAGTTGCCTCTTATAGGTGCCCCGACTGGGCACCAAGCCCACAGCTCAGGCACATGCCCTGACTGGGCATCGAACTGGGGACCTTTTGCTTTGCTGGATGATGCCCGACCCACTGAGCCACACTGGTCAGGGCTCCAGGTGCTTTCTGATGCAGTGGGCAGACATTTATTGAGCATCTGTAAGTGCTGGTCACTGTGGCTGTGAGCAGGGAACGACAGAGGCCAAAAGGCTGCCTAAATTTGGGGGCTCCTCGTCTGCCGTGTGTGAGGTCAGACAATGGCCACATCTGCTATGAATTAAGAACAGATCCAGTATTGAAATAAGAGGAGGATGTGACAGAGAGCCTCCTGGTCCAGGAAAGAGGGCTGGGACCGGAGGTGGGAGTGCTTAGACAGGCAGGGAGGCGGTCCTGCCCTTGAGGCCTGAGCCAGGACACCTGTGCTTCCCGCATCGCAGCTCTGCGCACACTCCCCTGTGGGGTCTGCACCTTCCACCCAGACTGGGCCCGGGATGCAGAAGAGCCAGGAGAGGTTCTGCGTCTCCCAGAAAGGACTGGAAGGCTCTTTCTGAGGGTTCTGGGAGACCAAGGCTCTCTGCTCTGCGAGTTTGGCAAGCCCTAGGTCAGTGGTTCTCAGCAAGACTGATATTCCCGTGGGGGCCACACAGCCACACTGGAGACAGTATTTGGTGTCCTGACTGTGTATGTGCATGCATGTGCATGTGTGGACTACCAGCATCCGGTGGGTAGAGGTCCCTTTACACACCCTTCAATGCGCAGGACAGCGTCCCCACGCCCCCTGGTGGGGAATGACCCTGCGCTAAATACCAAAAGCGTCAGGGGCTGCGTCAGGGGCTGGCCACCGCAGGACTAGTCCGAGCCTCCCTGGGAAAGCGCGGGCCTACATTCTAGGTGGGCAAGGAAGTCAGGGAGCATCCGGTTGGAATGAGTGTCCACAGGAAAGCACGTTGGGAGATGGCCCTCAGTTCTCGGAGGAACATTCCTGCCAGACTGGTGGAAAAGCCGCACTTGGTGCCTCTGTTTGCCCTTGAGGGAAGACGGCCATGCAGCAGCCCCAAGTCAGCAAGGGTCCTGTCCGCAGGAAGTGGGGGCGGATGTCAAAATGGGCCTGCGTTCCAATCCCTTCTCCACTCTGAGAATGAAGAGGGGACCTGATGCCTCCAGGGGCCTCAGTTCCCTCCCCCAGACACTGGACAAGTAACAGCCGCCTCGTGGGCTACCCTGGGGTTAGACTCCGCTCTTGGAGGAGGTTCTGAATGTGAGGAGTGTGAACAGCTGTGTCCACTGACTCTTGTCTTCCCAGGCCTTGATCTGCTCCCTGTACTTTCCTTTCTACTGTGGGGTGATCCCCCCCGAGTTCAGAGGGGAGGTAAGTGGCCGAGGCACCCCGCCTCGTGCTTTGGCAGCCCGAGGCACCCGCGGGTAAGAGTGGTGTGAGTGGAGGGCACCTGCATTTCTTGAACACCCACTGCGTGCCTTCTTTCCCCCTGTTCCTGGGGTGCTAGAATGGACCCCACGAGTCAGGGGCAGCCACAGGGTCACCAGCTGCGGTCCACTTTTGGCGAGTGGCTCCGTGGTGGTGTGGGAGGGGGGCAGGCGCCCTGAGGACAGCGCCATCCACCCCTGTCGCAGCGCTACATTGACGGGGCCCTGAGCAACAACATACCCTTCGTGGATAGCCCCTCCACCATCACCGTGTCGCCCTTCACTGGGACTGTGGACATCTGCCCCCAAAGCACCTCAGCCAGCATGTTGGAGCTGAACGCCTTCAATGCCAGCTTCCAGATCTCCAGCACGAACTTGTTTCTGGGCTTCTCCAGCATCGTGAACCCCAACCCTGAGGTAGGTCTGGCCCCAGTGCCCAATCTGGAAGGTGTGAGAGCCTTAGCCGTGATCCAGGGCCCTGTGAGGCAGATCTAGAACCCTCCCCATAGCCTCAGGGCATTTAGGACACAGGTCCCAAGCCTTACTGCCAAGTTCTCGAACCCGCAGCATGGAGCTCAAGTTGTGCCCTCAGCACCCTTCCCCTTCCCAAGCGCACATGGAGTTGGGCGGGCCCCAGGTGATGGCAGCGCCCTCAGGCCAACACCACTGACCCTGGGGAGGAGCGGGGCCTCTGCCGGTGCCCCTCCAGGTCGGGGTCTGTGAGAAGGCACGACTCTCCGCTCCATGTCTCAGGGAAGAAGAATGCCATGGCTCAGAGGGGGTAAGTGACTCATTCAAACCCACGCAGCCTTGACACTGCCAAGCCAGGGCTCAACCCCTCAGCCAGCTGGGGGCACGCTGCAGGCTGCTGCCCTGGACTGTGGCCCGATGGGCCGTCTGTGTGGAGGGAAGGCACAGGCTCAGAAAAAGGGGAACAGCAGACTAACATTGCCCGGTTTTTGGCCCCTCAGTATTTCTGGAAAACAGGTGATTTGGTAACAGTGTGTCATCCTAACAGTCTGTCCAAGCCCCAGCCCTACCCTCGGCCCTGTCCCAGAGCTTTTTAGTGTATGACACAGCCTGGTTCCTCCCCGCCCCCGGTCCACCAGAGGAGGGGCCAACAACGGCCCATCTCATAGCCCCGGAGACCGGGGCGCTCAGAGAGGTGGCTTGGCTGCCCTGAGGCCTCTCGCCAGGGAAGGCAGAGCTCCCCTCTGCCCCGCAGGTGCCCTTCCCCCCTTAGGGGGCTCTGCCCAAGACAGAGGGGCATGGGCCCCAGGGCCCCTCTGCCGTCTCAGGCTGCTTCTAGGACTGAAGACCGGGCAGAGAGGGCCCCCACCCATCACCCTATTCGAACCAGGCAACAGCCCAGGTGCCCTGGGCCAGAGGCGGAAATGAAGGTGGGTGGTGGGGGCTGGAGCAGGAGCCCCCAGCCAGGGAGTTGAGGAGGAGGCTGCAGATCTGTCCCAGCTGCCGTCTCTGGCCCCCCACCCCCTGCTGGGCCCCCAGGGTCCTTGAACCTTGCTGAGAGGTCCCTTGGGAAGTATAGGCTGGAATTCCTTCCAGTTGAAGACAGGTCTCTGGCCTGTGACCATCAGCTCGAGGGGCGGTCCAGGCCTTCCTCAGCCCACTCCGCCCTGTGTGTTGGCAGGTAGTGGCCCACTACTGCAGGCAAGGCTACCTGGACACCCTGAGGTTCCTGGAGAGACGTGGTAGGTGACAGTTGCCACAGCAGCTGGGGTCACACCCCATGCAAGTGCCAGGTGCATCCTGGCTCCTGGGCTCTTGAAGTCTTATGGGCCTCGGCTCACTCATTCTCTTCTTCAGCGGATGCTCTGTGCTTGGCCTGAGCTGGGTGCCCAGGGAGAACTCACACATGTGCCCCGCTCTCCAGCTGCCCACTGCCTGGTTCAGGGGGACAGATCCAGAGAGTGACATCTCCCCTGAGAGATGGAGGAAAGCTCGGGATGGGGGAGCCCAGAGGTGGCACCTGACCCAGCCTGGGTGGGGGGAGGGTGGAGTGGGCAAGGAAGGCTTCCTGGGGGGTGGTGACAGTAAGCTGGATTTTGTCTAGTGAAGGAGAGTCTGAAAGGCTGAAGATGGAAAGGAAGAGGAGAGTCTAGTCAGAGAAGCATCAGAGTGAAGGAACAGAGGTCAGACCTGGAGGGAACATAACAGTGTGGCTGCAGGTGTGAGTGTGTGTGTGTGTGTGTGTGTGTGTGTGTGTTCGTTCACAGGGCACTGGGTGGGCCAGAGAGGGCTGGGATGTCACCCCATAGGGCAATGCTCTCCAAAGTGCTAGAGCTGGGATTTGAACACAGGTTGTCTGGCTCCAAACTTCATGACCTTGACCCTTGCCCTGAAGGATGGCCCCGAACACACAGCAGCAAGAGTGCATTTGCTGAGCACTGGCCACGCCCAGACAGGCTCCAGCTTTAGTGACTCACGTGATTCTCAGAAAAGCACACAGAGCGGGTCTTCCCTTCCCTGGGAAACAGAGAGGGAAATCAAGGCAGGGAGCTGTTAGGTCACACAGCTAACAGGTGGCAGGGCCAAGATTTGAACCCCAGCCTGGGTCTTCAGGGTTTTGACTAACCTCCAGAACATGAACAGGAAAAATTCAAAGAGGAGACAGGAAGAGAAAATGAGGCTGCCCCAGAGATGGGGAATAGCACGGGGTGGGGGGCGTGGGAAGGGTCATTTGGGATGAGCCCTGGGTCTGCCCAGTGACAAGCGGGTGCCCCGCACTGAGTGGGCGCCGAGCGGTGCAGAGAGTGCGGACAGTGTGCAAAGCCAGAGGGTCACTGTTGCCCAGAGCCTCCAGGCGTGCCGACCCGTCACAGCCCTCCTCCCACCTGACCCAGGACTCACCAAGGAACCGGTGCTGTGGACGTTGGTGTCTAAGGAACCTCCAGCCCCAGCTCAGGGGACCCAGGACACGGGTCATGATGGAGGCCAGAAGGCGGGCCTGTCGCTCAACTGGGCGGTGCCCAATGTGCTGGTCAAGGACGTGCCCGACTTCGAGCAGCTCTCACCGGAGCTGGAGGCTGGTACTGCCCCTCCCTTCCTCCCCTTTCTCACCGAGCAGGTCCCTGCTCTGAAGACGCTCCTCTTTCTGAGGACCCACTAATTGCCAGGCGTGGTGCCAGAGAGCCCCGACCTGTGTGTCAGTCACCTGTCACCATGACCGGGGCCTCGGGTTTTTCTTGCCCCACTTCAGTGATGAGGAAACTGAAGCCCCGAGATGGGAAGGGACTCATCAGGGTCCCCCTGGGGACTGGAACCCAAGTCTGTGCCCGAGAAAACCAGGCCTTTGTCCACTGTCCAGGAAGAGGCAAGGGGCACTGAGGGACCTGTGAGGGGCATGTGCAGCAGGCCTGGACTCATTTTGTCCTCTGAGGAGGGTCCTGAATTGTCCCTGTTGTACGGGTGTGGAAACCACAGCAGAGACTAAGTGATCTCCAAAGCGCAGAACTGGAGTTCTGCTCTGAGCCACGTAGCCAGTTCTGCTCGGCGACCTAAAGGTCACAGTCAAAATGACAGGAAAGCACAGGGCCCCACAGGCATGCAGCAGGCACAGGACCTACACTGTCCTGGGGTGGGGGGGGAGGGAGAGGAGGCCCGGGGGGCTCCCCTGCCACAGTGATTGCAGAGCAGGTAGCACAGTCGAGCAGAGGCAGGCTGAGAGCATCGGGAAGGTGGCCTAGAGGAGAGATGTGGCCCCAGTGGGGTTTCCTGGGGCGACCCCTTTGCATTTTTTCCTGCTACTCTGCACTCTGGGCCGGTGATCATGGTTGTACCTGACGGGGGGGCAGGCTGAGAGGCAGGAGGCTGGGGGAGAGATGATGGTGGTGAGGCGGGAGCAGGGACCTCGAGGTGAGTGAGGGGGTGGGGGTGGCTCTCTCAGTGCTGGAGACCACAGGGGACTTAGATGTGCACTGAGCCGGAGGTCCAAGCTGGGCGCTCAGGAGCCCTGGCAGCATCAATGCCGCCACACGGGGGCGCCCGAGAGCCACCTCTTTGATGGGGCAGCACCCAGCATCTGGCCTGGCCCAGCCCCTACAGGCATCCCTTAATCCTCACCTGCCAGCCCAAAGACACAGGTCCTGCTATTACAGGGGAGACAGCCAAGTTCTGGGGAACGGAGGGGGTGTGTCCTAGGACTAACGGCAGGCCAGCTGGGAGCTGTGTCTCCAGACTGTTTCTGTGAATGCTCCCAGGGTCTGTCTGTAGGAGCACCGGCCGGAGTTGGCCTGGGGGTGTGTGCATGGCTGCCCTGGTCTGGGGTGGGGATCCGGGCTCTGGCTCTGCCCCCAGCCGGGATGTGGGTCCCTTCCATTGTGGGTGATTGAGGGGATGAAGAGCTTGGACATGGTCATTCTGGCCCCAGCTGTCACCACTGCCGAGGTTGATAACACCGATGGGTTCCCATTACCTAGGGAGGTGCGGCGTGGGCACCCGACTCACCTGGGTGGTTCCCGGGGCTGGGAGGCCGGGGCGGGGGAGGAGCAGGAGGAGCCTAAGGAGGCTTTGGGCCCATCTGGCCCCCAACTGCCTGGCGATGGCCTTCAGGCAGGTCACTTCTCCACTCTGCACCTGTCTCCTCTTCCGTGAAAGGGGCACACCCTGCCCACGTCAGGGACAATACTGAGAGAGCTCAAGCTGAGGCCTGGCCGCCCCTGGCTCACAGGAGGGGATTGGTCTGGGCTGTTCGCGTTGACTGTGTGAGCTGGGGAGGGAGCTGGTTTGAGGGGCAGGTCGGCACGCTCTGGCTTCTCTCGCAGCACTGAAGAAAACCTGTGCGAGGGACCCCAGGCCCTGGGCCCGCTTCCGCCGGTCGAGGCCCGGGAAGGTGCTGACGTACCTGCTGCTGCCCTGCACGCTGCCCTTCGAGTATGCCTACTTCCGGAGCAGAAGGTGAGCCCGGCCAGGTGGGGGGGGGGGGGGGGGGGAGCAGCTGGCACGCCATGCTGCCTGGTGTTGGCTGAATGACGTAGAGGGGTCTCAGGGGACTGGTGGGGGGCCGTGTAGCAGCTGTGATCAAGTGGGGTCCCCACACTGGTCTCTAGGACCTGCGGCCTGTTGCTCTACCAAGCAGAGCTTCAGAGACCGTGTGCTGGCTTTGAAAATACCCCTAGGGACTGGACTGGCTCAGACTTGCTTTGTGGCCCGGGCCAGGTCTCTTGACCTCTCTGGGCCTTGGACTCCTTTTGTATAAAACAGGCTCTTCCATGGCTGGCTGGCTGTGGTTCAGCCCTCACTAACTATTGTAACTGCCGACTAACAGATCCCTCCGCGTTGCCCATCATATACTCAAGCACCAGGTATCGAGGGCTTTCCAGAGGCTGGGCCCTGACTGGAGGCTGAGGAGGCAGCCCTGAGCCAGACCCAGAGCATGGCCCTGTGGAGTCCAATGGCACAGAGGTTGTCACACACGCATGCAAGCCATCACGGCTCTGCCCAGAGCTCGTCTCTGTGGTCTGCCCCAGCCGTGAGCCGTGATGGCTTCCACTAGGGGCCACCTGGGCATGGAGGGAGGCCCAGAGGTGGCAACTTTTAAGCTATAACCCAAAGGATGAATAAGAGTCCACTAAGCAAAGAGGGAGGGGAAAAGAATTTTGGAGGGATGGAACAGCATGTGCAAAGGTCCAGAAGCAGAAGGCAGGAAGGGTCACTTGAGGGGTAGAAGGGGAGGCAGTGTGGCTGGAGGCTGGAGGCAGAGCACTGTCCAAGACAGCGCTGGGGAGGCCGGCGGGACTGGACACGTGGGGCCCTGCGGCCTTGCGAGGAGCGTGGTCTCCATCCCGACTGGCAGGGGGCAGCCAAGGGTGGCTGTGGTGTCATGGGATTTGACCTTTTAAAAACTCTCTCTTCCCTGGAGGAGGGCCTGTGACAGTGGCCACAGGTCTCTGACCCACTCCACGTCGAGCTGATGACGGGATGGGCCCTGCGGTTTAAGTTGCTGGTGCCCTGGAGCTGGGGGGGAGCTCTGGGCTGACTGGCTGGGCTCACGCTGTCACACTCAGTCACAGGTTGAAATCAACAAGGATAAAGGCACATTCTGGCCTTTTCAGTTAAAAAGAAATCCCTGCGTGAGTGCCGACAGGGAGGCCTGCCCGGCCCAGGGAGTTCATGCTCGTGTTCTGTGGCTGACGTGGGGGTGAAGTAACACAGGCAGAAGGTCCAGAACAAGGGAGGTGACCATCCAGCTTGTTTCGCTGTCACGGTGCACTGCGGACCGCCTGCCTAGTTGAGGGCCTGGTTTAGAAGCCCCTCTAAGGGCGTTACGGTGGCGGGGAGGGTGAGGCCCTGCAGTGTCCTGTGCATCTGAGAAGGTGCCCGGCCACGTGCTCTCTCAGCCATGGGTGGAGAGCTGGCCCCCTGCTGCTGCTCAGGGCTCAGGTGGGGGTGCAAGTGGGTGACAGCAGGGGCTGCGGTGGGCTGTGCGTTTCAGGACCGTCACTGGCTGCTGGAAGGAGAGTGCATGCAGGGGTGTGGGGTGGTGAGCTGGTCTCGGGGGATGAGAGAGGGAGGAGGTCACGAACTGCAGGCCAGGTGACTGTCTTTACTTGGCAGGCGAGAAAGCCAAGGCCCAGGTTGGCTCCCTGCTGGCCCAGGTCACATAGACGCTGGGCGGGACTGAGGGGCACCTGAGCCAGCCCGGGCCCAGAGCCCTGCCCTTCCTTCCCCTGGGCTTTCCTCCTGTGCCCTGTGGAGTCCACCCTAAGGGCCTGGCCACTCCCGCCAGTTCGGAGCCTCCCCGGGTCCAAGCTGCCCCCCAGTGGAACCAATACCCCTGGACATTCCTTGATCCCCACCCCAAAGCTGGTGCTGTCCCTCCAGGTTGGTGGTGTGGCTTCCCGACATGCTGGCTGACTTGCGGTGGATGCAGGGCTGGCTGAGGAGCTCGGCCCTCAGGGTTTGCTCCAGGACAAAGGACCAGCTCCTCGGGCTGGTCAGGTGAGGCAGGCAGACAGGCTGGGGCGGTCCTGGGTGGGGAGGCACCCACTGTTTCCCAGACCCGGGTAGGAAGCCCACACCTTCTGTGCTGGGCCTGGACGTGGGTGCTGACCTGTCCCATTGGTCGATCTGCCAGGCTCTCCGGGCAGCCGCTGTTCCCCCGGCTCCAGCTTGCGGAGGACAGCCGGGTCCCCGCTCTGCCCATGCCCCCATTGGTCCTGCATCTCTCCAGATGCCCCCACGGGCTCTGGGTGGGGTGTCTCCCCAGCCCGCGTCCCCTGCTGGCTGGAGCCCCCATGGTCCTCCTGCACCTACTCACAGCCCTTTGTTCACCGAGGACGCCTGCACAGCCCTTCCTGGGGCCTTCCTGCCTCCCCAGGTCAGCCAGAATAGGGCCTTGGTTGCCCCATCCTTGCAGGACTTGGGAGAAGCATGGCCCAGGGCTTTCTGTGCGCCCAGCCACCCCCATGGCTCCACCCTGCCCTTCGCCCAGCCCTGGGTGCCGAAAGCTCGCCCTCACTGGCTTCTGCCTCCTCTGCAGCCTGCCGGCCACCTGCCTCCAGCCTGAGGTAGCCCCTCCTGTGGACCCAGCCAAGGAGCCCAGACCTGCCCTGCACGTCAGGCCTGAGGGGTACTCAGCTGGGCCAGCTCCGTGACTGTGTGCCCACGTCTGTCCCCTGGAGGGAGGCTGGGATCTGACACCTCCCAGAGCCCGGAGTCTAGCTCCTGGCCCAGGCTGGGCACTGGAATTGTTGGCCAAGTGGAGGACCAAGGGCAGCCTCCTTTTCTCCCTCTGACTCTCGTCCCAGCCTGTATGGGTGGGGTGCCCTCGGGAGCCAGAGGAGGCCCCACCAGCCCCTCTGGCTCCCCTGCTCCTTGGAGCCAGTTCCCTGGGGGCTGGGGACTTCTTTCTGGGGAGAGGCCCGCCCATGGGCTCATCCGGGGTCATTGCGTGCCCAGGTCACCCCGGCCTTGCCCCATCAGAGGGAGACAGGAAGCAGGAGCTGACACGCATCCTGGTTCTAGAGCTTCTGGGGCACTGGGGCAGCTCTGTGGGGGAGTGGTCCAGTGCCGTGGCAGAGCCGAGCGCAGGGGTTTGCAGGATCCGGGCTGGAAGCTCCCCTCAGAGGCTGGGGCACCGGTGGGTGTCAGGGAGTGATGTGCACCTCCCTCAGATCCTGCACTGACTTCTGCTGTGGCACCAGCCCCTGGGGATGACCCCCAGGTCCGCTTCCTCCCTGGTCCACCCAGGGGGAGCCCCAGAGAAAGGAGGGGGAGGGGAGGCCAAAGGGATTCTTTTCTGAACCCCAGCTGCAGGTGTTTCTGCTGGGTGTCCACTGGCTGCCACCACCACAGCCCCCTTATTCCACAGGAAGGTCCAGGGTGCCTCTGCCCCTCCCCTGGCCCCTCTCCCTCAGGCAGAGAGGATGATGGGACATTGGGCTTTTTCTGGCCTCTCCTGGGAGTCACCGCTCTTCCCGTCCTCAGAGCAGGGCCCCCACGGTACCTCTGGCCAGGCGTTGAGACGGCTCAGCTGACAAAGCAGACGGCCCAGGAACTGATCTCTGCCCGAGTTCTCTGACTTGTCACCTCTCTGTCCTCCTGACACAACCAGGGGTGTCGCAGAGCAGAGGGCGGTCCTGGGTTCTGAGTTCTGGCACGCCTGGGTTTGCATCCCATCTCTGCAATTCAGCATTGCTGTGGCCAGGGGAATCCCCTCCCCTCAGTCCCTCCCCCGGCCCCCCACCCCCGTGCAGGACGGGGACCCAGACATGTACGCCATGGAATACCAGTTTGAGAAAATCAAATGCCTCTTGCTGACTCCCTCACCTACTAGGGACTGCTGCTCTGCAAGGGAGCGGGCAGCGAAAGCACCTTGGTTACACTTCTGCTGTGTGCGGCGCCAGACTAGGAGGGTCCCCTTTGAGCCTCACACCGTCCCTGGCTGCTGGGGGGGGGGTGCAGTCTGCACCAAACTCGGGGGAGCTATGCTTGGGCCCCGGGCCTGTGTGATGTTGGAGCCCTCTGCACCGTGGTCTCCGTTCAGTGGTGCTCGCGTCTCGGGGTCCACCAGCCTCCTCTTCCTCCCAGTGTCCCCACCAGAATCTCTCCAGGCCCTGCAGCCCTGGCAGGGCCATGCCTCCCATTCTTGACCCCACTCCTGGGCTGGCTCCCTGAGTGCCCACTGTCTGCTAGGCATGTCCTGATGCCAGCCAAAGGTCCCTGCCCCGAGCTTACGCGCCTCTATTGCCGTCTCTGGAGGAAATAGGGAATCTAACCACCACGGGTGTGGGCTGCTTCCAAGTTTACAAAGCCCTAGTCTCACTGGATTCCCACAGCAACCCCGGGAAACAGGCGTTTTCCTCTTCCATTTACAGGTGAGGAAACTGGGGCAGAGAGGTAATGTTCACGGGTAAGAAATCAAGTTGGAACTGCCCAAGGCGGAGCGCCCCAGGGAGCAGAAAGATCCCTAGCCTGTCACAGCCTCACTGTGTGTCTGGTCTGCACACTGGGCAAGCGCTTTCCTCCATCAGTTCCTCGACTCCTGCCTTTGAAGTCAGGGGTTGGAGCAGCTGGTTCTGAAGGGGCCTCCAGCTGTGCTGAGCCCAGCACATGGGCAGTGCCCATAGTCAGAGGAGACGAGATTCCTGGAGGGGTTAGCCACAGGAACGGGTTTCTAACTGGGTCTTCATGGAAGCCTAGAATTAGGGTTGGCAGAGAGCCATGCTGGGAGAGGGGACAGCAGGTGCCAATGCAGGTTGGGGTGACCCGTGGTAAGTTACACTGACAAGGAATCAGAGGCTCAGAGGGGCAAAGTGCCCTGTCCCAGGTGCCACAGCCTGTTGTTGACGCATCCCATTCAAGCTCAGGTCTGGCTGTCCATCCCTTCTGTGCACAGGGATGCCAGGTGGAAATAATGGTGCCCAGGACTCGGCTGCGGACGTTCTGATGTAATTGATCTGACCTGGACTTGTCTGAGCAGGAGTGTGGCTGGAGCCTGAAGCTCCTGGGTATGGGAGCCTCTGAGGACACCCTGTGGGGGTGACTATGTGCCAGAGCTGGCACCCCGTACCTTAGACTTGCTTAATGTTATGCGTGACCAGCAGGCTGATTGGTGGCTGTGGTCACGTCACATTGGTGGGGCAACCTGCAGTGTCCAGCACTAAATCCTGGCTACCTTAGGCATCCCAGGCAGGTGCCTCAACCCCTCTGACTTTTGCATTCCACCCATAAATCTGATTGTGCACCCTCACCACGTGTTTGGTGATATTACGGTATAATCATTACTTTTTACTTGTGTTAATGTATTGGGGATATGTTTTTAAGAAGTCCTGTCTTTTAGAGATCATACTGAAATATTGATGAGTGAGATGATGTAATGCAGGAGATTTGCCTCAAAATAATTGGGGTTGGGGGAGAAGTGGGTGAGATGAGACATGAACTGCTGACACTTGACATGGGGTGATGTGTATATAGAAGTTCATTATGCAATTGTACCCAATTTTATATGTTTGATGTTTCTATAATAAGCAAGTACTTACCCTGAAAACTTTGCTACATGCAAATAGAAAAATAGGCATCAAGACAGCACAGAAAATGAAGCAGAAGCAGGGTCCCCGCAGTTGTGGCTTCTCGGAGTCACAGATGGGGAAGAGTAGCAGGATCAGGGCACACGTTCAGCACCACGGACAGCGCCCTGCCGCGCAGGCCTTTCTGCAGCCTCAGCTGCCTTAAGGGATCTCCAGGGGCAGAGAATCTGCGGATCCACCTTATTTAGGAAGGGTCTGCAGGCAGAAGGCCACCCGGCCTCTTACACACCTCCGGAGACAGAGCACTCACTACCCACGGGGCAGACCTGGCCCTGGCGGAGCTGCTCAGGAGCCCAGGCTCCAAGTCCTCTGCACACACTCCATCTGCCCACCGACTTCACTTAAAAAGCACAAGTTCTGCCCTGGCTGGTGTAGCTCAGTGGATTGAGCACAGGCCTGTGAACCAGAGGATCAGGGTTCGATTCCCAGTCAGGGCACATTCCTAGGTTGCAGGCCGGTTCCCTGCAGGCCAACTCCCAGCAGGGGATGCACGAAAAGCAACCATACATTGATGTTTCTCTCCCTCTCTCTCCTTCCCCTCTAAAGATAAATAAATAAATAAAAATCTTAAAAAAATAAATAAAAAGCACAAGTTCAAATGAGGCAATTAATTTCAAGGTGGTGACCACAGGGCGTTAAAGCCCAAGTGCAGCCCCCTACCCCCGAGCACAGGGCCCTGCGTGGCTCCCTAGGGGCGCGGCCGAGCGGCACGCCCTGCGCCTCTGTCTACACCGCATGTGGCCCGGCGCCGGGGCTGAGGTGCCGTTTCCGACCCCCTGGAGGGTGCTTTTGCATTGACTCCCTTTCGTGACCCTCTCAACCTGACCCAACTTAAGCACTTCTCTGGTCTCTGTCGCCATAGATTTTGCTTGTCCTCGATCCATGTACAGATGGAGTCACACAACACACCACCCTTCGTACCTGGTGTCGTTGGTCCATCATTTGATTGTGAAGCTCACCTCTGCTGTTGTGTACACCCGTTGTTCTTTTTTTAAGTCGCTGTGTAGTGAGCCTTCCATTGTATGAATAGTGTGTGCGTCCTGCTGTTGATGGGCATTTCCACTGTTTCCAATTGTTGTCTGACATGTGCAAATCATTCTTAATTTGGTCTTTCCAGCTGGTTCCTGTGTCCTTTTGACCTGGCCCTATCATTAAAAAAATACTTTCTTACTTTTTGGCCCAACAAGATATTTTAGGCTCCTCTTGTACTTTCTTTGCCCAGACCTGAAATTGACCTTCTCTTCAAGAAACTCTGACTCCTTCTGGCGGGGAGGTGTCCACGTCCAGTGGGTGTGCCTGGGATTACTGGGATCCTGGTGTCCAAGGGCCTTGTCAGCAAAGACAAGAAATAGATATTTCTGAAAAGAATAAACTCACATCCATACCGCAGGTTCCAATCCAACACCACAGGGTTCTTCCCCGCCTCCTTTCGTAGCGAGAACCCGCATCTGAAGCATCGGCCATTCACTCACAGGCTAACCCCCTTAGCCTTTGGCTGCCTCTGTGACATCAACTCGTTCATCAAGTCTCGGGAGCTTGGGATGCCCTCCTTTGAAATTGTAAAGACATCCACAAGCCTGCCGGGTCAGGGCTAATTGCTCTAGTTCCCCTCTCTGTCTATGGGTATGCACGCACTCCCCCACACTCGTGTGCCCCCCACCCCGCCAGACTGCAGGTGTCTCAGTCTAGAACAAGGAGGAGAGGCCCAGCTGGGTAGCTCAGCCGGTAAGAGCATCGTCCCAGTACTCCAAGGCTGCGGGGTCCATCCCCAGTCGGAGCACAGACGAGAATCAACTGCTGAGGGCGTCAGTAAGTGCAACAACAGATCGATGATGTTTCTCTCTTCCTCCCGCCCCCTTCTGAGAACCAATTTAAAGAAATGATAGAGCAAGGAGACAGAGGGAGTAGGTCCCGCCTACCGGCTGTGCTCTGCATCCCCGCCGGCACAGTCCGCTCCCTCCCGGCACAGTCCCGCTCCCTCCGTCCTCCTGGCCATACCACCTAGGGCTACACACTGTCATTTCCTTTTCACCTTCTCTCGGCTAAAGACAAGGAGCCTCAGAAAATGAGGCCAGGAATTCACGGTTTTAATCTTCGAGTTTCCCCAGGCCCAGGCATGTACTAGGTGCTTAATGCGTATTTGCTCAGTGAGTTCTAAAACCTCTTTTGAATTCTGTTCTGTCTGCGCGAGAAGTACCTTGTTAGATGCAGATTTGGGCCACTATCTGGACAGAACGTCTTTTTAGGTTCCAGGCTGGTCCCGGAGAATGCAGTCGGCCCCCGCCCCCTTCTGCCCCCCCGGAAATGATGAGGCATGTTTTTCGCAGCACGTGCCAATGTCTGAAATCACTGGGGTTACTCACGCGTGCCAGCTCCGAGGGGCCGGGAGCCTGCACCAGTGCCTGGGCCGGCGCCGACGTGCTCTAAATTTGTACCGAGTGGAGGAACGTCTCTCTCGGGTCACTCGCCGCCGCAGCGTTTCCCGCGGAGTGCGTTGGGCGCGTGCGGAACGGCGGAGCCCACCGCCGCGCGGAAGCGAGTGCGCGCCGCGGGCTGGGAGGCGGAGCGCGGGCGGGGGTCTCTCGCCCCCCACCTGGTTGCCGGCGCTCGGGTGCGGGGTGGGGGCGGGCGCGGAGGCCCCATACGTCACGGCTGCGCAGGGCAGGCGGTGCGGCGGGCGGGGCCATGACGTCATACCCGCGGGGCGCAGTCTCCACGCTGCCGGGGCGAGGCGGCGCCGTGACGTCACGCCTGCGGAGCGCCGCGCGGCGGCTGGGCGGCGGGCGTGGGCGCGTGCGGGATACGGGGTGCGGGCCCGGGCGGCGGCGGCGGCATGGCGGAGAGCGAGGCGGAGACCCCCAGCACCCCGGGCGAGTTCGAGAGCAAGTACTTCGAGTTCCATGGCGTGCGCCTGCCGCCCTTCTGCCGCGGGAAGATGGAGGAGATCGCCAACTTCCCGGTGCGGCCCAGCGACGTGTGGATCGTCACCTACCCCAAGTCCGGTGAGCCCGCGCGGCCCCCGCCCGCCGAGGCGCTACAGCCGGCCAACGCCAGTCCGGGGTCGGGATGGGCCCACCGCCCATCCGGTGCCCGGACCCCTCCAGGGCGGGATTGGGGGGCGGTCGGCCCGCATTTGGGGAAACTAAGGTCGGAGACCTTCAGGGGTGGGTCCCGGTGTCTGTGGCTGCGGGCTGGACAGCGTCCCGCGGGGATGGAGCCTGTTTGGCTTCCAGGAGGACAGGCCGCCGCTTCTCCGTGCGTCCCCTCCCATTACCATGTTGGCTGTGTGACCTTGGATAGTCCCTTAATCTCTCTGTTCCTGGGCCCGATTCAACCTGTGATGAGTGCAAAGTCCTGGTGATCATCGAGAAAGGGATAAAATTGGCGTGGGAACCGAGTACGCCTCTCCTTTCCTGCGTGGACTGGTCCCATCCCAGCGGGGGATGGGATCAGCCCCGCCTGGAGTGTGTGTCCCGTTCCCCTGCTTCAGGGCCGCCTCCCTCCCCCAGGTATCAGGCAGGACCCCAGGGCACCAGCATTTCCCAACGTTAACGGATGTTTGCACGACCACGCACTGTGTAGCCGAGACTCAGAGAGGTGCAGTGGCTTGCCCAAGGTCACACAGTTGATGAGCCGTGGCTGGAATGTAAAGCCAGGTCGGAGTGTGTCCAGGACCTGATGGGAAGGGTTATCCTGCGGTGCCTCCTGGGAGGCTTTCAGGGAGAGACGGGGCTTTCCCTTGTTGCCACTGTGCTGGAGGAGGCGGGGAGCCGCCTGCGGGAGGCGGGGAGCCGCCTGCGGGGGGGCGGGGGCGCAGCTGGCCGGCCTGCAGGTCATGTAGGACCAGCAGGGAGGGAGGTGCCTAGGAGCGCTGTGCAGGGTCCCAGACACTCAAGGGTTAGGCCTGACTCCTCCGGGGAGGGTAGGGGGAGGGCGGGGGAGCCGTGTTGGTGGGGGAGCTTGAAGAAGAGAAGTCTCCAGGTGTTTCTGGAGGCCCTTAGGGAGAGGAAGGAAGCAGGCGTGCACCGCTGCCACTGTGGCCAGGACTTTCCTTCCACTGAAGCCCACAGCCCCTCACCCAACCCTGTGCCCCGGTGGGTGGAGGGGGCATTTGGGACTTTGCCGATTTTAGAGCCGTAGATGATATCTGTGCCGTGAACCACCCCAGACTGTGGACTCCACAGAGGCTGAAAGTAGCCCCATGTCAGTTTGGGACAGGGTTTTCCCGAACCTGAATCGTGCAGACCTTGGCGATGGGACGTCTCCAGGGTGTTGGAGTTGCCAGAGAGGGACTTCGGTTCTGTGTTGCTACCTCCATTTTTCCGTGAGGAGTTGGAGGGGGAAAGTGGCTGCTGGGGGGTGGAGGGCACAGGCCCAGAGCTTGCTGGGAAAGCCAGGTGCTTGGGACTTGTGGGGGCTGCTGTAGAGGGGCCCTGCCTTGGGGGCCTGCTGGAGCCTGGCAGCCGGACCTTGCTGGGCACATGGCTGGGGAAGGAAGCGTTACCTACGGAAGTTTCGTAGATAATCAAAACGTGTATCCTGTTTGTGGCTTGAACCTTTCGAAGGAGACAGGAGCCCGCCGTCTCACAGGGATAGCGAGCACCTGCCTCTCTCCATTGGTGACGGACGGAAGAGCCAGCAGTGGCCTGGGCACCTGCATGCGAGGCCTCTCCACACAGTGCCCTGGGGGCTCCCCTTTCAAAACTCGCCGTTTCCCTCAGCCCGTCTGGCCTTCCAGACTCACTGTGTGTCCCTGTGCCTGCCTGCTTCTCGTACCTGTCGCACCTGAGGGCTGGGCACCCCAAGGACCGCCTGCTGGGACTGTGTGTAGCCGGGAGTGTGTAGCGTCGGTAGCTTACAGCGCTCTGAGCTTCATAGCTCACAGCCCTGTGTGTCTGCCGCTCCAGCACATTCTCCCCAGAGCCCTGTGAGGTGGGCGGTGGGCTCCCGTCTCCCAGATGGGGGACACAGGACCTGGGAGGGGAAGCGACGTGCCCAGGCTCCCGTGGCTGCACCGAGGCTGAGCTGAGAGGACTGAGAGCCTGGGGGTGAGGGAGAAGCAGGGTCGTGGGTACCACGGAGGCTGGTGTTTTCTGTTTTTTCATGTCCCGTGTGGTTCTTTTTCTTCTTTTTATTTTGTTTATTTATTTAGAGAAAGGGGAGGGAGGGAGAAAGACTGATATGTGAGAGATATACTGATCTGTTGCCTCTTGCACGCCCCCAACTGGCCTGTGGCCCAGGCATGTGCCCTGAATGGGAATCGAACTGGCAACCCTCCGATTCGCGGGCTGTCACTCAGTCCCCTGGGCACACCAGCCAGGGCTCTTCCTGGTTCTTAGCTTTGTCCCAGTCCACCGTTCTCACCCATCCCACAGGACGGGGACAGGGTCCGTGGGCTGTTTTCTCAGGCACGGTGGCTGCATCTGCTTTAAACCAGGGCTCCCAAAGGCTTCCTTGCTGCCCGCCCCTCCGCCTGTGGTGGTAGGAACCTGAGACTCTCAAGGGCACTGAAGACCTGGCCCTTGCCAACATCCGCCCTGAAGAGCTCTCTCAGCCAGAGAGAAAGGGAGCCGGAAGCCACCCCAAGGGGCAGCTGGCATAGCAGGAGGGGGGTCTGGGGTCAGGGTGCGGGTCCTCGAGGGCGGTTGGCCTCGGTGAGTCCGAGCTCCCGTCTCCCTGGCTGCGAGATCCACGGCTTCAACTGCCCAGCTGCGGAGGTGGCTCCCAGGCCTTTCGAAGGGCCGTGACTTTGGACATGGGCCGGTCGCAGTGTGGAATGGGACTCGGGAAACTCTGGGAATGGTCATTGGGCCACTTACCAAGTCTTGGGGGCAGGTGCTGTGCAGTGGCGGATCGCAAGGACCGCTCGTGCCTCTCCTCGGACCCCGGGGCCTCTCCCCTGTCTCCCAGGTGTCTGTGGCCCTTTGAAGGTCACCAGGGCAGCCGGACTCAGACCCCAAGAAGAAGGGAGGGTCACACCTTTTTTCTGTGTGCTTTTTGGCACGAAAGTCCAAGGCCCTTAGGGATTGGATGGTTTTCATCACGGCTCTGAGTCCTCTGCAGGTGGACCTCAGGGAACCCAGTCCCTACCTCCCCCTCCCCTCCCCCCCAGCCAGGAGTGGGTCCGTGGGTGGGGCAGGTGCTTAGGGGTAAGAGCCTGGCTCTGGAGCTGAAGTCCTGGGTTTGCACGTGGCTTTGCACGTGGCTTTGCCGCCTGGATGCCGCTGGCAGATGATGTGGCCCCGTGGGCTGTGGTTGGTGCAGGGGCCGGGAGACCGCCTCCCATCCTTGCTGGGTGACCCAGGCCCGCTGAGTGATGAGGGAGGGGGTGTGGTTAGCACAGGGCGTCTGCTGGCTCCCGACTTGTCTGATGAGAAGTTGCTGTGACTCCCGTCCTCCAAGGAAGGGTCTTTTTCCCTCAGCCGCCTTCACGTCTCTCTTTGTCTTTGGTTTTTGGCATTTGATAGGGTGCGTCTAGGGATTTTTTTTTTCAGGGTGGGGATACTTATCTTGCTTGGGTTTGTCTGGCCTTGGATCTGTGGTTTGAATCCCTTCAGTATTTTGGGAAGACTCTCAGCCATTACCTCTCAGATATTTCTCCTGTCCCGTTCTCTCGCTCTCCTTGTGAGACTCGGATCCCCGTTCCAGTCTGTCGCCCAGTATTCAGGTTAACGGCTTCTTTCTTCCTCTGCGGCAGGTCTGGGAGCCCGTCCAAAGCACTCTATTTCTGTTACTGTGGGTTTTTCCCCCCTAGCATTGCGACTTCTAGTTTCCATCTGTCTGCTAGGAGTAACCCATGAAATACACCATGAAGGGATGTGTCATTCACTGTTACCATGAAATCCTTTAACGTGTTGGTCAGATTTACTTTAACTTCTGAGTTTGTGATTGTTTGGTCTTTTGATGGAGCTATTTTTTTTTCTTGCCGTTTTAAATGAGTGTTTTCTGATCAATTGCTGGACGTGTGCGCTGACGTCAGAGGTGGAGGGCCGTGCCCGGACTGGCCTGACCTCTCTGGCGGGGCCTGCAGTGCGGGAGGGCGCTCCCAGGGAGGGCCGCTCCACCTCCCGCAGCTTCACCTGGTGCTCAGCCTGGGGCTGAGATTCCGGAGGGTCTCTCCTGGGCCTTCCTGCCCCACCTTCAGCTTTCAGGTGCAGCCTTGGAGGGGCTTCTCTCCAAGGGGGTGGGGGCACTGCTGTGACTTGTTGCTCCAATTTACTGGCTGTGAGAGGGGCCCTTGACAGAGACGCCCCTTGCCCTCTGCCGCAGCTGGAGCCCTGGGTGAGGCTTTCTCCGTGGCCCCGCCTCCCCTGAGTGACAGCGGCTTGGCCCCGCCTTCTCCAAGGAGGGCCAGCTCTGCCTTGGTGGCTGCCCCATCCTGTGTTTGGGGGGCTCCTGTCTCTGACAGAGCCCGAGATGGCTTCCTGCCTCTCTCCAGGACAGAGTGTTTTTCTCACCCACTTTGTCGCTGTGTTGGGTCTTCACCAGCGTCAGGTTTGGAGGGGGCAGGTCTGCTCCTCCTGCCCGAGGGGCCTGAAGCCGTCTTCCGGCAGATGACGGTGGTCCGGGCCTCGGCCCTGAGGGGCCCCGCCTGCCACTGCCGCCTTCCTTGTGGGCACGGGTGCAGGGGTACAGAGGAGGCTGTTCGGGGCCGGCTCTCTCCTTGTGCGGGCTTTCGGGCCACAGCCCTGCAGTGGGTGAAAGTTCTACCTGAGCCCCTCCCGCCCACTCACACGATGCCTGGCTTCTCCTCCTCCCGGTCCCACCTCTCTGCGAGGGCCCAGCTCCCGGGGTGGTGGCCACTTGCAGTCTCGTGGCTTTAGCTGGCTGATGGGCTCCAGTCCCTTGAGAATCTGTAGTTTGCCCGGCCTCGTCTCGTCATCCAGGGAGCCACACCCCTGGCAGCCCTTTGCATGCTTCCTGTGTCCACAGGGTCAGGACAGTCGGTGGGCGTGTCTGCAGCTTCTGGAGCGTCGCGCAGTGTCCCCAGGGAGCGGGGTCCCAGCATGGGCTCTGGAGCAGGTGAGGGCACATGAAGGGCCTGTGGGGAGGCGGAGCCTCCCTCCAGGACGTTTGCAGACATGTTGGACTTTTCTGGAAGCTCACGTCACTTCCAGAGGGCCCGGTGTGGGCTTTGTGCGGGCTCCCTGGACATGGATGGCGGCCATGAGGCTCAGCTCTGCCTGCAGTGAGCTGGGGTCTCCTGGGACCCCCACCCCCGCCAGTGGCAGGGTGTGGACTGGGCGATGGCAGAGACCCCTCAAGTCTGCAGTGGTCCCTGTCAAGCCTCAGAGTGGAGGTGAGAGGGCTCTGCCTCTGTGTGTCCCGACACCCTCGCAGCTTCACTGCCGGAGAGGCCCTTTTTCAGATAAGGAGCCAAGGCCCGGGGGGGGGCGGGGAAAGGCCTGTGCTGGGCGGGCCTCCCTCCGCAGGCAGTGCCCCCCAGTCTGTGTGTCCACAGCTGTGACCCCAGGAGCCCCGGGCTCCAGCCCCGGAGACTTTCACCCAGAGGAAGCCGAGGGCCGAGGCGTGGCGGCTGCTCCCGGCTCCACAGAGCTGGGTTGGGAATCGGGGCTTCACCACCGGTCAGGGACTGTGGTGAGCCGGGGCCGCCGTCTCGGGGCAGGCAGCTCCCAAGTGCTTGTGCGGCCGGGCACGCCTCAGCGCTTGACATCATCTGAGCTCTGCCCAGGGACCCTGCCTGTTCCCCTTGTCCAGCAGGGCCCACAGCCGGATGCGGGGCTCCCAAAATACAGGGGTGGGAGGGGGTGGTGGGTGTCCCAGCCAGTCTGGGGGCTGAGGGTCAGAGCTTTAGCCTGGAAGCGAGAGCTCATGGCTCCTCGGTTTGGCTGCCCACGAGTGTGTGTGTGTGTGAGCGTGTTGAAACGCTCCGGTTCTGGGGTCACACCTCTGGGTCCCGGGCCCACGGCCTGCCGATTCCGTGGCCTCGGGCAGGTCATCTCTGCGCTTGCTTGTCCATGTGTGGGATGCAACGAGAGCAGCCCCGGGGCTGGGAGAGTCTGATGAGGAGCGGGCTGCGTGAGCGCCCGCACCTGTGCCCGGGACACTGCGCGCTGTCCCTGCCTTTCACCGGGATGGCTGCGGGCTTCTCGCCTGCGGTCACCATCCGAACTGCCCGTTGTGCAAGGTGCACATCCTTGTGCACGCCCTGGGAGTTGTTTTAAGAGACAATTAGGAGATTCTGAGGGACGTCTTAGTGGTGTGTGTGACACCTCCTTGGATGGATGGGACAGGTGCTTCAGGAGACGTCACCTTTCCTCTCTCCTGTCCTGGAGGCCTTCTCTGCGTCTGTTGGGAGAGCAAGCCCCGCCCCTGGGGAGGGGCCTCCCCTGCACCCCCCCTTCCTGAATCAGCCGGGCCAGCTCTATCAGTGTGCTTCTTCAGTGCCCAGCTGTTGCCACTACCTAGAGTGCTGGCAAGGCCCTGGCTCTGGAGGGCCCGTGGGGTACGCTGGACGGAGAGGGACGTCATGCTCATCTCTGCTTCCTCCTGCAGCCTCACCCATGCCAGTCAAGGAGTGAGAGCGCAGAAGCCCTAAGAGGAGGGGAGGTGGTGGCGCTGCATCAGAGAGGCCGGCTGGCTTCGGGAGGTCAGGCGCAGTGGCTGAGCTCCAACTCACTGGCCCGGCAGGCAGCGGGGGCGGGCACGTGGACCAGCTCCAGGGTCTGCATGCACCTGGCAGTGGAGGGCGGCAGACATGATGGGGCGTGAAAAACAGGAGGCTTTTGCAAAAGGTGGGTTTCTTTGGGGCAGCTGATCCAGACAGGCTGTGCATTTGGGGTGTGGAGCGCAGCTATGGGCCGGAGTACAGGGCCGTATCAGAAATGGGGATCAGTGAAAACTGTACCCTTGGAAGGCGGGTTCCCAGCTCCCTCCCCTACTCAGCTCCCGGGATGCTCGGGGTCCTGAAGCAGAGAGTGGAGGCATCTTTGGGGGAAAAGAAGAGAGATGTGAACACTTGCACACTTGCACGCTGCATCTCCCATCTCAGCGGGGAGGGCCCCGGCGCTGGGCCACTTTCCCAGACGCACAAAGCCCTGCCAGTCAGCAAGCCGTGCCTGCCACAGACGGCTGCGTCCCGTTCTTCCCCTCACCTGGGGAAGAAGGTCACCGGATCTCAAAGTTGCCAATATCAAGGACAGATACCTGCAGAAACAAAACAAAAAGCAGGAAAAAGAGCTTGGAAGAATGAGAGACAATGTACAGAGCAGAAAAAAACTTAAAAAAAGAAACCAACATGGCCTGCAACCCTAACTCTGCATGACGTCCTTGGAGAGCGACAGGAACTGCTGTGAAAGTGCGCTACTGACCAGAGAGGATCTGGTGGGGTAGCGGGGGGACTCTTGGGGGTGAAAAGGGTGATTGCTGGAATTTAAAAAGCCCACTGGTGAGGTTTGGGTGGTCAAGTGGAGGAAGAACAGAAATTTTTACCAAGTGATAGCAAATAGCAAAAACCTGGAAAATTGGAAGATCCCAGAGTTTCAGAAAAATAGAAGAGAGAGTATGGAAGAGAAGAAATTATTGAAGCCACGATTTTCAGAACTCAGGGACATGAGTTAAATTAAAAAACCCCCACCCTGGCTGGTGGCTCAGTTGGTTGGAGCGTCGTCCTGTGTACCAGAAGGTTTCAGGTTTGATCCCTGGTCAGGGCGCCTGCCCAGGTTGTGGGTTCGATACCCAGTTGTGATGCCTGTGGTAGGCAACCAAATGATGTTTCTCTCTCATATCAGTGTCTCTCTTTTTCTGTCTTTCATCCTCTTTAAAATCGTGGAAAATGACCTGGCTGGTGTGGCTCAGTGGATTGAGTGTGGGCCTTCAAACCAAAGGGTCACTGGTTCGACTCTCAGTCAGGGCACATGCCTGGGTTGCGGGCCAGGTCCCCAGTAGGGGGCACACAAGAGGCAACGGCACATTGATGTTTCCCTCTCTCTTCCCTTCTGTCTAAGAATAAATACAATCTTTTTTTAAAAAAAGAAGAAAAAAATAACAGAGCAATATTACTTCAGGGAAAACAAAGTCTGGAGCAGGAAAGGAAGTGTAGTCATTGTGCGCAGTCCTTTGAGCTGAGCACCGGGACTTGGTTTCGGACCAGCGGTCATGCTGCATCAGTGCTGGGAGGAGGGAAGCGTGCGTACGGGAACTCGGCGAGGTCCTCGTCTCCCATAGCTGATAGTCAGCCTCCTGTTGAAAACGTGTAGATCGTGAAGTAAGTAACTAAGCACGATCAACATTTGTGGTTGTGGTAAGAGAAGAATCAACAAGAGTTTGCTCTGGGCGTGGGGTTCAGGTGTGGAGGTAACTGGATTCTGTTAGGTGTTCTATTGATGGTGCTCTTGAGTTTTTAAACTAGGTGCTTGTGTGACTTTGGTTAGTAATAAAATAAAAGGATTCTAACTCCAGCTCCAGGTGGCCGGGCGCGGAGTTCCGGTGGTTCTGACACGAGCATGCTGGTTTCTCTGTCCCCAGTGCGGGAGGAAATGTGATGGGCTCAGGCTGGGCCCCAGATTTCCGAGGGAGTCCCCTGAGTACCCCGATGGGTCTCAGCCCAAGAGGTTCGGTGCCAGAGTTTATTCCAGCACGTGGGAGTGATTTCCGGTGTCAGCAGAAGCTCTTCTGTAGGCGACCGCACCCGGGGGACAGGGAAGTATGCAGGTATCACCCCCCAAGCCCAGCAGTCTGGCAGCCCTGCCGGCCTTGCCCAGTGACGCATACACAGCGCCCAGCTCTCCGCCGCCTGACCTCAGATGTGCTGCCAGTGGGGCTTCCTGCTGCCGTGTCCTCCTGTGCTCGCCGCCCGCCCCCAGGGCTCAGAGGGCAGGGGCAGTTGGGGTGCCGAGGCCCTGCTGTGCCCCCACCTGCTTTTGTCTCTGGTCTGGGGGACTGCAGGAGTGGAGGGGTAGCCAGCACGGCTGTGGCCACTGTCGCCCCATTGGCCCTGCAGGCTCCCTGTAGGCCCTCACCCAGGGCTTCTCAATCTGCCACGCCCCCGTCGCCCTACCCCTGGGTGTGCTGGGAAGGCCGTGTGGGAAGTGGGGACCCTCACCTTCGGGTTCCCGCTGCAGGTGTAGCTTTCCCCTCCTGTGACTGTGGGTAGTCCCCTGAACTCGGGCCTTCCCTCTCTGTGTCCGCACAGGACTTGCTTACAAATCCTCCTTCTACTTCGTGCGTGCTGCACCAGGCATCCCCCGTCACCCAGGAAGTGGCTTCCATGTTTGGGGGAGGGCCGCGTGGTTTGGCAGAGGCTGCGCGTGGCCTCGCATGTGGGGTCCCGGTCAGTGGTGCCCGTCACGGTGTTAGGGCGCTCGCTGTGGAACTCGCCGGGACAGAGCCTCTGCAGCCCCAGGCAGGTCACACCGGGCCCTGACCCCAAAGTCCTGTGAAGGAGGAAGGGCATCATCCCAGTTTCTAGAAGCAGGGCAGGGACTCCTGGGGCCAGCCCTTGTCGGGAGGGTGGCCAGACCCCCGGATCCTGAGTGAGGACAGCGACAAGTCCAGACCCCACAGGCCAGCTCTGGAGTGGGGACAGGCTGTGGTGGGACCGGGCCTGTGCTCAGACCCCGGCCTTCCCTCTCGGCATCCAGAACTGGGGAGGCGGGGGTCTGGGGGCCGGACACTGCGTTCCAGAGCAGCTGAGGGGCTTCCCGTGTCGGCAGATGACTTCCACCTTGGCCGGGGGCAGGGTAGCCTGTGGAAGGCTCGGGTCCCGGGGGGCTGAGCTCTAGGGACACAGGAGAGCCGGCCGCAGCACAGTGGGGCGGGGCCGAGCGGGACTGCATCCCTGGGACACTGGAGCCACTGGGGTCCGAGCAGAGCCGCTGGGCGGCTATGATAGCCAGGAGAGTGGATGNCCCACAGGCCAGCTCTGGAGTGGGGACAGGCTGTGGTGGGACCGGGCCTGTGCTCAGACCCCGGCCTTCCCTCTCGGCATCCAGAACTGGGGAGGCGGGGGTCTGGGGGCCGGACACTGCGTTTCAGAGCAGCTGAGGGGCTTCCCGTGTCGGCAGATGACTTCCACCTTGGCCGGGGGCAGGGTAGCCTGTGGAAGGCTCGGGTCCCGGGGGGCTGAGCTCTAGGGACACAGGAGAGCCGGCCGCAGCACAGAGTGCCGGTGGGGCGGGGCCGGGCGGGACTGCATCCCTGGGACACTGGAGCCACTGGGGCCCGAGCAGAGCCGCCGGGCGGCTATGATAGCCAGGAGAGTGGATGCAGGGGCCAAAGGTGGCTCGTGCTGATGATTGGGGTGCCACCTGGGTGGGTGGGACCTAAGGCTGGGGCAGTGGGCGTGGAAGGACTGGACATGGCTGGTTCCTGGGGGGACCCTTGCAGAGCCAGGGCTGGGCATCTACAAAGTGTGTGCTCGGTCTTCAGTTCAGGTGCTGGAGGAGTGTTGGGAGCCTTGTGGTGCCTGGTCAGTGGCGTTTCCGTCACTGTCTCCAGTGGGCCTTCTGTGACCCTCGTGTCACCGCCTGTCTGCTGGCTCACTGCACTGGTCCCGTGTGCCCTCACTGCCCCTCCCTGGGTGGGGTAGGCGTGCGGTTTGCCCTCCTGTTGAGTCCCCTACAGCCAGAGCAGGTAAGCCGAGAGTGCCCAGCCAGGAAACAAACGTGGGTGGGGGGCTGCAGTGAGGGCTGCTGGGGCCGGGCGGGGGCCGGGCGGGGGAGGGCTTCCTCCGGCCTCCCAAGGCTGGACTTCGGTGGCACAGGTATTAATGGGGGAGGAGATGGGGCTTTGGAACGGACTCCTCGATATTGATGTAAGTCGATATTAATGGGCAGAGAACATCGGCTTGGGTCACTGTTTGTGGGGCTGGCAGGGTCTGGCTGGGAGCACCAGAAATAGGCCTTGAAGCTAGCACTGGGAGAGGCCGTTTCTGGAACTCTGCCCACAGTCCATTTCTGAGCACACAGTGCCCCTGCCCCCTGCCTTGTGCTACCCCGAGCTGCCGGGCAGATGGGCCTCACTGGGAGGAATGGGGTGGGGCTGTGCACCAGCTCTGTGACCTTGGGCCCCAGGCCTCAGGAGCCGCATCTGTAGATGGAGTGATGGTCCCCCTGCTCAGGTGGATGGGAGGCTTCCACTGTTAATGGGCAGGAGTTCTTTCTGTTTGAGTGGAAGAGCCACTGCACCACTTTCTTCCTTCTGGGCCTTTGCTCCAAAGCTGCCTCCTCCAGGAAGTCTTCCGTGATCAACATATGCCTTTCTTATTACTCAGCACCAGGGTCTGTTCGTGTGCATTCAGGATAAAGGAATGTGCAGGTCACTCCTGGGCTGCTGGGCAGCAGCAACGGGGGCGGGGCAGTCTGCAGGGCTGGAGTGTTAATCACCTGGCTGGTCTGGGAGCCTTCACACCTGAAGGACCAGAGGGAGGGAGGGAGGGAGGGGCTGCAGGCTGGGGGCAGGGAGGCCAGGGAGGCTCCATGGATGAGAGAGACGTCAGAGAGGTGGGGCTGCAGAGCGAGGCTGTGGTGAAGCCCTTTGCTCGGGGAGGTGCAGGGCTGGCTGAGGGTCTTCACTGGGCAGGGAGGCGATCCGGTGTTCCTGTTGGCACGGTCTCTCATGCTGCTCTGTGGAGAACAGACCAGGGTGGGGTGAGCTGGGCAGAGCTGAGAGCTTCAGGGCCCCCCCCCCCCCGCCCCGGGCCAGTGGCAAAAGTGTGCCCTCTTCTCACCTGATGGTGGAACCAGCCATTCACGAGGGGCGAGGAGTGAGGACTGTGAGTCTCCGTTTGGTCTGAGCAGCTGCCCGGGGTGGGGGGCTGTTTGCTGAGGGGCAGGTGGGTGCCAGGCATTCGCAGGTGGACAGTGTGGGGTGGGGCTGTGCTCGGCCCTCCCGGGAGGGGGTGCGGCCACTGGGGGGCAGTGAGCACTTGCAGGATGCGCAGGCAAGAGGCTGGCAGCAGAGACCCAGGCCCCGAAGAGAAGTGGCCAGAGTGTTGGGGCGGACCGGCTGGCTGTGCCGGTTCCCTCTGAGACGCCAGACGGGGTTGGAACCCGGGGTGGCCCTGGGCTCCCTGGTGACCCCGAGCCGAAAGCCTGAGTGGAGGGCCCACACGCCAGGGCTGGGGGAAGGGCAGGGATCTGGTGTCCGTGTGAGCACCTTGCCACCCTGCTCCCAGGGCTGCCTGCTGGCCCTGGGAGCTCACCAGGGGCCAGGCCTCAGCCACCCACTGTGTCCAGGCTCGGGGGGAGCTCACCCACGGCCACTGAAGGGTGGGATTCAGGCCGGTTTACTTCCACTAGACTTACGGTGCTCCTGGGACCCCACCTGCATGGCCCTTCAGCCCCCCTCTTGGGTGTAGGTGCTGACCTGAACAGGGGCTCCCTCTGAGCACCCCTCCTGGGCCTCTTCCCTCCAGGCACGAGCTTGCTGCAGGAGGTGGTCTACCTGGTGAGCCAGGGCGCCGACCCCGATGAGATCGGCTTGATGAACATCGACGAGCAGCTCCCGGTCCTGGAGTACCCGCAGCCGGGCCTGGACATCATCAAGGTGCTGCGGGCGCGCCCGTCCCCACGGCCCCGGTGGGCCACTTCTGCCCTCACCCCGGGTGACAGTTCTTCGCTGTGGCCGAGGGAGGGCAGGGAGCTGCCAGTGCCCCAGGGGGCCAGGAGGCGGGCCTGAACCTGTGACAGTGACCCTGGAGTCAGATTGGTTGGTGACTTGGGCGGCTTCAGGCGCGGAGCGGGGCTGCGCCTGCCCCCTCCTGTGTGTCACCCCGTCTGCTGGGGGAGCTGGGTGGGGTGCATTTGCCCCGAGTATATGATGTCCAGAATGAAACAACATTATCCCAGGGTCCCGTCCATTCTGTTCCTCCGTGTGTCTGGAGTTTTCTCTCCATCGTCCCCTCTGCCACCTCTTTAGTTCAGGCCTCATTTCCGGCGTGGCCCACCTGCCCCTTCCCCCACTAGCTCAGCAGTCCGTGTCATTCCTGTCATTGTGAAGTCCAAGGTCCTGTGTAAGCTGGTCTCTGCAGCCAAGCTCTGGGGTCTGCCTAGCTGCTGACCATGAGAGCCGGCACAGCTCTCGGCATGGGGGTATAGCCAGGGACCCACCACAGAGGTCACGGTGCTCATGGAGCTGACAAGGTAGTGAGGGCCACTGGCCGAAAAGCAAAACAAGGAGGCATGGTGGTTCAGGGGTGACCAGTGCCAGGCAGGGGGTAAAACAGGACTGGACAGGGTGGGCCTCTTGGTGGCTGAGTCGGATAGTGGGACAGTGGGTGTGGACCCCCGAGCCCTGGCCCAATGGCACTGCCTGTTCCAGGAGCCACAGGCAGGCCTGTGGTGGTGGGTGGTGGTGGGGATCCAGAGTCCTCTGTGCCTTGTGCCTCGTGCTTCCTCTGCTGTCCTGCGAGGTCCATGCTGGGCCTCTGGGCAGGCCCCTGGGGACTGTGACAGACTGCTGTGGCCAGGGGTGCCTGAGGGCAGGCCGAGTCTTGCTCACATCTGGCCGCAGGTTCAGCCTGGAGGGCGTTCACCCCTCTGGAGAGAAGGTTTTCGGGTGGAGTGCTGGTCTACACCACCCAAGACCCTCTCCACCTGGCCCCATTAGAAAGGCCTCGTGACCTGTGTGTCCCGTGACCTTTGACCCCTCTCCCCCGACCCTGCTGCAGGAGCTGACGTCTCCCCGCCTCATCAAGAGCCACCTCCCCTACCGCTTCCTGCCCTCCGATCTGCACAACGGCGACTCCAAGGTAATTCCCTGCTGTCCACTCCACCCTCTCCACGCCCCCATCCCCAGCCCTTGGCTGGGTCACTTGTTGACAAGTGCTAACAGTGGTCTGTCACCCTCCTTGGGTCCCAGAGAACTGAGGTGAAGCAGGACCCCTGGTACAGATCGTGGACCCCTGGACCCCTGGACTCCTGGTGGAGCCTCTCTGGCGTCGTATTTGTGTTTCTTATCTGGGTTTTTTTCCCCATAATCGAACTTGGCCTTGATCAGCCTAAGTGCTGCCTCTGCCTGGCGAAGGCTGAGGATTCCAGGCTGATTTTTCCCATCTTTTACCTGCACATGGTTACGAGGCCTGCAGTTCTCATCGCCAGTGCCAGGACCGGAAGTTTCCCGTCGGCTGCTGATGAAATGGGGATGGAAGTGTGACAACGTGCTCAGGGAGTTGTTCTAGCAGATGCTGTCATGGGGGCAGGGTCACACCTGCTGACATAGAGTGACAGCGCAGCGCCTTTGGCCACAGGGCACCTGGGACTGGCCTTGCTTCGGGAGCGGGTCACAGTGCTTGTAGGAGAGGCGTGTGGGTCTGTGAGCCTGTGCAGGGCGGCTGCCTGGGTGGGGCGTCAGCGACTCACCCGTCCCTCCTGCCTGTCCTCCTTCCTCCCTGCCCCCCACAGGTCATATACATGGCTCGGAACCCCAAGGACCTGGTGGTGTCTTACTACCAGTTCCACCGCTCCCTGCGCACCATGAGCTACCGAGGCACTTTCCAGGAGTTCTGCCGGCGGTTCATGAACGATAAGTGTGAGTGTGCTGGCCCTCGGGCACAACGGCGGTGCCCCGTGTCCACCAGACTCTAGCACGTGCTGCTGCTTCGCCCTCATGCCTGGCCCCAGCCTGCCCTGCACACAGCGGGCCTGCTTGCAGGCCACACGCTGGGGCCGGGGGGCAGCAGGAAGCTCGTCTGAGGTTGCAGCTTGTGCACAGCAGAGTGGGCTGCTACTCGGAAGCCCTTCTCTCTCGCCACGATGTGGGGGCTCCAAGAAGTTCTCTGATTGAAAGCATCTCTTCCTGCCTGGGTTCCCAGCAGTGAAAATGGAGGCCCACACACCTCACTTGCTGGTGACAGAGGCCAAGTGCAAGCTGTGGCTTTGTGTGAGGGCCCCATGGGTCTTCAGCTGGGTTGGGGACCAGGCAGGCTTGGCCCCCCAGCCCAGGCCTGTGTGACCCAGGTGGGGTGCGCTTGGGGGAGGAGACAGCAGTGCTCAGTGCAGGGAGCTCATTCCCCGGGAGAAGGTGAGCCAGGGCCGTTCTGTGTGCGCCCCCGCACTCTCCACAGCAGGAGTGGGCCGGGTCACACCCTCTGCACAGCGACTGGGTAGGGGGAAGCTCCTTGTCAGCGGGTCAGCCGGTCCTTGCCAGTGCTCCGTTCCCCTCATCCGAGGTGGCTCCCCCTGACCAGCCACAGCTTCTTTGGGCACCCTTCTGGGACTGCAAGTAGGCAGTTTAGAATTGCACCCAGAAGAGTTTTTAAAGGGGTCATATCTTCAGTTTAATCTGCTCTGAGACCCTTGCGTGCTCCGGTGTGAAAAGACACTTACTTTATTTCCCAGCCTCACTGTTGGCTGTCCAGCCCAGCCAGGGATTCTGCTGGAGATCAAGTGATGAGATTAGGGTCAGGCGCAGAGCGGACATCCAGGAACACAGTTTCCCAAATGTCTGCAGAGCCTGGGGCAGCTGAGCTGGAGCTGTCCCCACCCAGTGCGTGTGCAGACCCACGCATGCGTGTGGGGGCTGGTGCGGCCCAGAGTCTGAAGGCCTGGTGCCATGCTGTTTCCCGCCGTCTGCTTCTGCTGAGCCTGGCGAGGAAGGGCCCAGAGGAGACAGCCACGGCTCCTGCATCCTGAGGCCCCTGGAGTCTGCCAAAGGCTCTCTGCCCTCTCTCTGGCTTAAGTCCCTCATGGTCTGCCAGGCGTTTGGAACAAGCTGCCCTCGTGGTTCCCAAAGCCATGTTCTCAAGTCCCAGCACGCAGCTCTGTCTGCAGAAGCAGCCGCCTGCTTGGGGACAGTGCTGCCATAAATAGGTGTCCAGCAGGTTCGGATCTCTGAGTGGTGTGGGGCCTAAAGCTTCCCACTCAGGTCAGAGCATTTAAAAGTGATCCCAAAGCAGACTTGTCCACGTTGTCAAGGTCACAGCACTGTCCTGCGCTGAAGTTCGAGGCCATGGCCTTTCCCTTTGGTGCTGCGGGTCATTCCCTTTAGTGTCTGTGTGCCCGGCCAGTGCCCCATGCCTGGGCTACAGGGAGGCCCCTTGCACAGTCTTTGCTGTCCAAAGTCCTGAAATTGTTAATAATAAGGTGGTGTGGTGTGGCTGTGAAATGACAGCATTTACTAAGAGAGCAAGGTCAGGGGACCCACTGACAGAGCCGGGTGCTCTGGGGCGTGCCCAAGGCCATAGGTCAAGGTGTCAGGAGCTCTGGGGGGAGCCGTGCTCTGGGGGCAGGGTCTCTCTGGAGCCCCCTTCCCAGGAAGGTCTGCAGCTGCCAGCCAGGGCTCAGTACAGGAACCTGCTGATCCTGTATGCAGTGACCACGGTCCTCGCGTCCTCGAGGTCCCCGAGTCAGCCCTCCTGTGCAGCCCCACCTCCCGCCCGTGGGGCATTTGTCCTGCAAATTTTCTCGTGGATGAAGGGGACTTTCTGTGCTGTGTTCCTGGCTGCGGCTCCTGCTCTGCCCAGGGTCCAGGCCACTGACCCATGGCCCGTTAGCCTGGCGGGGAGGTGGCCATTGCTCCCTTCTCTGGACTCCCCCACCTTGTCCTCTCTAAAGCAGGTGGTGGTGTGGCTGTGGGAGGGGGCCCCTGCAGAGAGGGAGCAGCAGAGGGGCCAGGATTTGCCTGGCAGCAAGTCCCAGACAAGGCCTTTGGCCAAATCCCTGTCCACTTCTTTCCATTCATTTCCGCCCATTTGCCTCTCCCCTTCCAGAGCTCCTGCCTCATTCTGAGTAGGGCTGTTCTGCTGTGACCTGCTCCTTAGGGCCCACCCCTCAGCGACCCTGACCCCTGATTGACATCCTGATCCCTCAGGACTTCTCAAGCACTGTGCTTCCCTCCAGCACTGTGGGGCCAGGCTGCTGCTGTGCTGCCACCTGCTGGCGAGGTGGCAGACTGGCACTGGCCAATGGGAGGGGTTGCACAGTCCACCCACTGCTGGCTGGGCCTGGGCTGGCGTCTGCTTAGTCTCCTGGACCTGATCCCAACCCCACCAGCAAGCTGCTCGGCTCTGTGTCCTGTTCTCTGGGCCTCACTTTCTTCCCAGTAACCATCTGCTAAACCCAGAAACTTGTGGGTGCTGAGGACCACTTTGCTCAGGAGAGGCCTTCACCCCAGTCCCAGGTCTTTAAGTCATGGAGAAGGTGAAGGGGGACAGGGTTGAGGACTGTCTGCAGGGGAACTTGCTCAGAGGGGGGCCAGGTGGAGCCCTCCCCCCAGCCAGGAGCTTGGCTTCTCGTTCCTGAGTCACAGCCCCTAGGCAGTAGGAGGGGAGCCTTCGGAAGGCAGGGAGCAGAGTCACCCCACCCCCATGCATGCCCCTCCCTGTGATGTGTGACCTCTATCCCCTTGTCCCCACAGTGGGCTATGGCTCTTGGTTTGAGCATGTGCAGGAGTTCTGGGAGCACCGTGCGGACGCGAACGTGCTGTTCCTCAAGTATGAAGACATGCACCGGGTGAGTCCCACTCGCCAGTGCCGGGCCTGGGGACGGTGGTCGCGTTGGGGCTCACTGCAGCCTGCTCACCTGTGCCCCGGGGCGGGACTCCCTGGAGTGTCTGCCAGCCACCCATGCCCACGCTCGCCGGGAGCCAGCATGGTTTCCTGCCCCAGCAGTGGAGGCGGGCCTCAGCCAGACCCACCCTGCTACCCACCCAGGAGCCCCTCCGGCGCAGCCGACTGGCTTGGGGCTGCGGCCTGAGATGGTGGACTCCAGGTTTGTTGTCTCTCAGCCTGTTTGCCATGGAGGTTCTCCGCCTGCTGAGAACCCTGTGGGTTTACCTATGACTCAATTCCCGGGACACATGTGGAGGAGGAAAGGGCCCCAGACCAGCGGTGGCAATGAGGCGGAGGAGCGGGCCTGGCCTGTGCCCTCAGGAGCTCACTGTCTCCAGGGGGCTGACTTGTTCTGTGCCACAGTCGCCACCCTCCTCATCACCACCGTTAGCCCGTCCGTGTGCCGAGCGCCGTCCCCAGCTCTCAGCGTGTTAGCGTACCTAGGCCAGAGCAGGCCGACCCCTCTGCTGGGTCTGAAGCATCTGAGAGGAAGGAGCTGATGGTTCCCCGTTGTGAGGCCAGACAGGCAGCCTGCCCAGCCCGCCTCTCTGCAGCCTTTTCCCCTTCGCTCTGCTCCGCTTGGCTGGGGAGCCCCTCAGAGTCAGCTCCCACCCTGAGGTGCTCCAGCCAGGCCTGCTCCCAGATCCCCACGCTGCTCTGCCAGGGGCCCCTGTGATTTCTGAGCACCAGTCAGTGCTCGGGACTCACCTCTCTCCGGACCTCCTGGTGGCACAAGACCAGCCATTGCCATGCCACCTGCGTCCCTTCACTGAAGGTGTGGGAACAAGTCAGAGTGCTCGGACTGGTCCCTCACTGTCAGCCTCTCAGAGGCTCCAGGGAGCACCTGTGCTTTATAAACCTGCCAGAGAGAAAACAGCCTCTGGCGCTGTCCCCCTGTGACCTCGGCACTGCCGTTAGGGGCCTGCCTGTGACAGCTTGGGGTTCTGGGCAGAGTGCCTGGCGGTGCAGGGACTGAGGACATTTGGTGCCTTTCGAAGCGAGTCCTCACTAGTGTCACCGACTGGCTCTGTGACTGAGCAGAACGATGTATCACGAGATCAGCTTACTCTGGGCTAACGGATGTGAGCAAGGGTTATGTTCCTACAGCGTCTCATCAGTGTCGCAACAAAAGGAAGCTGAACACGGGGACCTTGTTATCTGAGGACCCGCTGTTTGCCCGGAGGCGTGGTGGACACCGGGAGGGGCCGTGCGCCACTCTGGGACCCTTAGCTGAGTCCATCCTGCCCCCGAAGTTGGCAGCCCTGGGTCAGAGGTGGCCTCTGTCAGTGGGCCGGCCGAAGGCGACTCTGACTTTGGCCAAACCGGCTCCCATGGGGTGAGGGGTCCCCAGGGGCCTCCCTGCTCTCCCAAGTGCTGGTCCGATTCCAGCCAAGGGAGGGAAGGACAGGGAAGGAGGGGGGCTCCCGGGCTTTGTTCATGGTGTGGTCCCAGGTGTTTTACTTCTGGCCGCTATTTCACCACGGCCATAGCTCCTATCTGCCTCCAGACTCCCCTGAGGACCTGGATTTGAACTCGAGAGCTGCCCTTGGGCCAGTTCCTAACCCGGGATTTCCTTTCCAGACAAGACCCATCTCAGGCTGGCTCAGGACCGTCGGCAGTGAACTCGAAGCCCCTCATGGTGTCCAGCCCAGAGTTGGCGGTCAGTGAAGGCGCCGCCTCTGATGGGCCCCTGCTCTCTGCTCTTGTTTTCCAGGACCTGGTGACAATGGTGGAGCAGCTGGCCAGATTCCTGGGGGTGTCCTGCGACAAGGCTCAGCTGGAGTCCCTGATCGAGCACTGCCACCAGCTGGTGGACCAGTGCTGCAACGCCGAGGCCCTGCCCGTGGGCCGGGGTACGCACCCCTGCCCAGGGGCCCAGGCCCAGCTCCCCTCCTGCCTCACGCCAGTGTCCCGCTGCCCTGAGCATTCTCCCGCGCTCTGCTGAGTGGGCAAGAAGGTGGTAGCCAGCCCGCCCGTTCGTGGCATGGTGGAGGGTCCCCCAGCCGCCCTGTGCACTGTGGCAGGGCCACCGGCGTGTGTGTTCATAGGAGGGCCTGCAGGGGTGGACGCTCCTGCCTTTGTGGGCCAGGTGGTTTCCGGCAGGTGTCTTCCCAGATGGCTGCACTGAGCAGAGCCTGGGGACGGGCTTGGGACTGTGAAACCTCAAAGCCCACAGCGTACAGATGGATTCCTCAGCCTTTGCCTGACTTGTGGGAGATTAAAAGCAGTGGGTGGGCAGAAGTTCCCATGTGAGGAGCTGCTGTTTCCCACACTCACCCATGGGTGCTGGTGGCACAGGTGGGGACGAGCCCCTCCCCTGGTGTTGAGGGCTGAGAGCAGAAAGTGCAGGCTCTGCTCTGCGTGGCCAGGCCGGCGGTCCCTCCTGGCGCAGTTTCTTGTACATGAAGCAGTTTAAGGTGAAGACGCTCCCGGCACATCCTCTCCAGACCCCCCGGGGCTGCTCTCATGTCCTCAAGCTCCTTGGCTGTGCAGAGCTCAGGCAGTAAAATCCCCTTGACCTTGAGTGGGGGGGCCCTGGCCCCCCTCATGCTAAGAATGAATTGCTCAGGTGGAGACCTGAGGCCAGGTTCCGCCCAGACCTGTGGATCTGGAGCTTTTTGGGTGACGGGAAGGTTTGAGGGAAGGCCAAGAGCTGCCTCAGGTCTGCCACCCGCCAGTCTCATCCTCAGGGAGACGCCTGGGTGGAGGCAGAGGGCGGGGCTGTCATCGCAGCTGCCTTGCACCCCGGGGGTGGGGTGCCTTTGGTCAGGCCTCTGAGCTTGACCAGCATCCCGTTCTTCTCTGCAAAGGGCTGATCTTGGCTGCTGGGTGGCTCCTGGGCGGCTCCTGGGCTGTTCCTGGGCTGTTCTGAAGGTCAAGTGGATGAGGCCTTCCGTAAAGACAGGGTGGCCCACTTTCCCAGGAAGGAAACTGGAACCCAGATACCTTGCAAGCTATTTCCTGGCTGCATCCTCACAAATATTTATGATTTTAACTTTGCTCTTTTTTGGTTTTGCTTGTGCTCTGTGTTGTCGTCCTTGGGTGTGACCTTCCTCGGAACACCCCTCTGGTTCATCTGTGTGGGAAGAGTGCCTGAAACGCCCTGTGTCCCGCATGCTCCTCGGGGGTGTGTCTGCTTTACCATCGTTCACCATGGTTTTGCTTTATTTCAGTTCTTTGATTTTGTTTTCTTTTAGCACATTGCCTCTTTGCTCGGAAGACCTCCTCGCGTTGGTGAGGATGCAGGGGCTTGAGTAGCCAGCTGCATTGCTTAAATTTGATTCCTATCACAGCATAAATTGCACTGTCTTGATTCCAAATCCTAAACCAGGTGGGTGACTCCTCTGATGAGCTCTCAGCTGTGTCAGCTGAGAAAAATGATCATGGAAAAGTATTTTTATAGTGTGGCTGGTCTGGGTGCCTCCTGATGTCCCCTCAGACACCGTGAACGGGTGGCAGGGAGTTTCTCCTGCTTGTGCCCTGTTCAGCACTGATGCGTGACTGTCATAACCAGAGAGATCCTTGTCACGTTGCATGTGTCAGCCCAGTGCCTGCAGGGCCGCGTTTATACCTGAAGTCCCGTCAGGACAAGGCTGGCTGTTAACTGTGGGGCAGCGCAGGGCATTTGCTGGCAGCCCCAGAGCCCCGATCTCAGAGGTGCTGGCGGCAAACATAATTCTGAATGGCCCTTTCAGTGCCCCCAGGCTGTGCCTGAAAAGCATAGCGCTGTGGCCATCGGGCTCATGGCTCTCAGAGCTGGGTGGTCAGCATTCTCCCCCGCCCCCCCGCCCCCATATCGTCACGGTCACTGTTAGTACTTGACCAGGTCAACTGCAGGTTTTGTAGTTAACAGGGAAGTGAGGGGAATTACCCAGTTCAGGATAATTTTGAGCTCTCTCCCCTAAGCCTGCATAACCAGCAGGTCGCCCCGAGCCTGGCGGCCAGTCTGCAGGCTCCACACTGGTATGAGTCAGCCTCCCTGCACTGCACCCGGGCACACGGCGGGGCAGCCCTGACTTACCTGGTGTGGGGTCCGGAGTTCCCACACTGGACATCCAGACACAAAAGCCAGTCAGCTGTTCGTGCTCCCGGGCAGGCTTCTCCCTCTTCCCCCTTGCCCCGGAGGCTTCCTGCTCACCATAAAATGTTCACCTGTTGGATGACGTTTTTTCCCTTTTCACATTCTTCATGAGCAAATGCCACCTTGGTGGGGCTGCTGAGTTGTGAGTGAGCAGTGGTATCGTGGGGGCCCCAACCCCACATGGTGCCAGGGCGGTGGATCCGGACCAACCCTGGTGCCTAGAATCCCCACCCTGAACGGGGGTGGGGCCCAGCAGTGAGCAGGGCCACGGCCCTTGCAGCCTCAGCTCTGTGCCCTCATGGTGCTGGGCCGCTGAGTGGGCAGAGGACACCAGGACGGCAGACTCGGGGAATTGGGTCCAGCTTGTCTGTAGTTCAGATTGCCTGCCCCTCACCCTAGGCCAGTTTGGAGGGTCCAGGAATAGATGTGGAAACTTCCAGATCCATTTCCAAGGCTTCCTCTGGTCCGTTCACTGGCCCGACAGCACGTGGATTGAGCAGGCTTTCTCGTTTGTGTTTCAGGCAGAGTCGGGCTGTGGAAGGACATCTTCACCGTGTCCATGAACGAGAAGTTCGACCTGGTGTACAAACAGAAGATGGGGAAGTGCGACCTCATGTTTGACTTCTATTTATAATCGCAGCAACGGCGCCCCTGCATGCTCACTCCCCAGACACTACTAGCTATGAGTCCGTAGGCTCGAGTCCGGCACTGGCCCTGGGAGCAGTGTGGACGCTAGGGCGGGAGTCCGGAGGGGCGGGGCAGCTGCCTGCCGCTGGAGTGTGAAGTCTGCGCGTGTCTGGTTTCCAGCGTTGTCAAAGTTGCTGTTCCAGTGGCTGTTACCATGAGTGCAAGTCTGTAACACGCAGCTAGAACGTCTGCCCTTTGCGGCCCCACATTATCTATTGTATTTTATAGAGCTTTTCACTGGAAATCTAAATAAATGTCAGTGTAAACCAAATAAAAGTTCATTTCCGAGGGGACTCCGGAGCAAGCCACTCCCCAGTGGTAGGAAGGCCTTGGGCGGACTCTGGTTTTGCAGCTTCTGGGAGGCGTTGTGGCGTCATTGCCACCTCGCTGGGCGGAAGGCAGGGGCCAGGTGTGGTGGGGCACGGGGCCTGTCTCTTGAAATAGTGCGTCACTCTTTGTGATGTCCTTCACGTGAAGCAGAAACTGCTCACCGGGGTGTTTTCAGGAGAGATGCCCCTCTGTGAGGCCTCAGCCACTGGGACTCTGGCGGGACAGCTGGCGGGACAACAGACGGGTCCGGCCGTCACAGCAACCGGAGCGTGTGCCCTGGATGAGTTCTCGTTCACGGTCTTTTGTTCGTTCCCCGAAGCAGAAACCTGCTTACGTGGACAAGCAGACGCTTCTTGGTGAATTTCTGGAGCTCCTGGTCTCCGCTTAGCTTCCAGGCTGTCCTGCCCGTGCCGAGGTGCGCAGCCCTGGGAGGGCCACGTTGCAGGTGTAAGGCCCTGGTTCACTCAGACCGCATGGCAGTCTCGCTGCTGCCCGCCCTGCATCTTAGCACACCTGCGGGCGCAGAGGTGGTATCTTTACACCGCGCCCCCAACACACCTGCTTCCTTTCCTGGCCCACCTTTGGCTGGAGAAGTGGTGGAAGGATGGCCAGGTGAGCAGCCTGTGTTCGTGTTGCTGCCGTGGTGGACGGGGGTGGTCTCATGTTTGTGTGGTGGGGACGTTCCCAGGGAGATGGCCAGGGCTCACCCCGCTGGGTAAGGAATCTGCTCCATGTTGTGTCTCGGAAAAGGGTCTGCAAAGGACAGCAGCTGGAACCGGCAGCCGGCACGTGGCGCCGCACGTGGGCTTGGCAGCACCTTTTCTGTGTGTCCGTGAAGGAGGCTGCTTCCTGTGAAATTTGTTTTCTATTTTTCTATTTCTCATACTGTGCGGATATGACTGAGCACCCACTTGAAACTTCTGTGCTTGCTTGCATCTTCAATAAAGACGTGTCCCAGGCCTGGTGTCGAGTGTGTGCTGACAGGTGCAGGGTCCTAGCTGTCCCCCGCACTTCAGGGCAATGTGGGGCTGAGCCCCATGGACTTCCTAGGCCTGGGGCTGACCACTAAGTTCCCCAGCTTGTGGTGGGTTTCGCTGTTCTGCTGGGATTCAGCTTTCCAAGGGTCGCATTCGCCTCATTGTCCCCTTGGGTATCATCTACAAGCTGAGGTGGAGGGCAGGGTGCAGAGAAGAGGAGAACCTAGGAGGGACTTGGGGGTGCAGGTTCTCAGCCTTGGAGGCCCATGGTCAAGGTGGCATGCCTCATGGCGGTGCGGTCACACTGCCCTGGGAAGGCTGATGCCCGTCTTCCCAGTCCCTCATGGGAGGGAAGTCCAAGAAGTTTTATCTGACTGAGCGTGGGCTTCCTGGGAAACCACGTTTGTTTCCAATGGGCCAGACCCTTTAGGTCTCAGGTGAAATCCCAGAATTGATTTAGATGACCTAGAATTACCCTAGACCCCCAATTTGTGGACTGTCCTGTCTGCTCTGTCCCAGACCATTTATAAACACCCTAAAACAAGAACACCAAGGCGAAGGCAGTAAATCGGGAGGAAGGCAGTGCCGGTGTGTGAGGCACGGCCGTGGGGCCCAGGTTGGTTGCTGTTCCACCTCGTGTTGTGGATGCACCCATTCCGCGGGCACCCGAGCACCTACCGAGGACCAGGCGCGGCTGTAGGCCCTGGGGGCGTGAGCAGACTGCCCGCCATCCCAAAACCCAAGAGGAGTTCAGACTCAGGAAGACTGAGGGACCCAGTAAACACCATGTTCCTGAAGGGCCTGGAGAGTGAAGCAGACGAGGGACCCAGGCCTGGAGCCATCTGTCGGGGAGGCCAGGGTGGGCGGTGCATGGAGGCTGGGGCGCAGGCCCCAGCCCTGGGAGGGGGTTTGTGCAAACAGAGAGGAAGCCGTGAGCAGACTGGGTCACAGAAGTGCTGCCTCTCTGGCCTTGGAAGCTCCCTTGGATGTTCGTGACTGGATTGCAGGTTGGGGGCGGGAGGAGGGCCTTCACCCTGTGTGTGATTTGGGGTCCCTGTGTCACAGCATCTCCAAGGCTCCGGGACCCAACAGTCTGGTTGGGAGCCAGCGCTCGTGGGCCGTGTGTGCAGACTGGCACTCACAGTTCCTCCCTTGCCCCACTGGAGCTGCGACGAAGTAATTCAAGGCAAAAGGTGCTATGAGCCTACGGGTAAGGCCAGTCTGGAGAATGTCACGTGGGGTGTGAGCAGGGCCTGGGGGTGAGGGGCCCTGCAGATGTGATTGTGCAGAACCACCACCCTGGGGTTTCCGACCTCAGACCAGGGAGGCCTCAGGACGGGTTCTGGGGACCAGCTCAAGGTTTCACCCCCAAACAGCTCCTCTCTGCGCTGGGACCATCTCGGGCTCTCTGACTCTGATACTGTGCCACTTGGAACCTGTCATTTGTTTTTTTAAATCTTCACCCAAGGACATATCCGTGGATTCTAGAGAGCGGGTGAGGGAATCAATGTGTGAAATGTAATTGGTTGCCTTTCACACGCGCCCTGACGTGGGATCGAACCACAACCTTTTGCTGTGTAGGACAATACTGCAATCATCTGAGCCCCCAGGCGAGGGCCCATCGTTTCTTCACTGGAGAGGACCGGCACCAACTCACTCCTTCGGCAGCCCTCCCTCCTAGGCAAGTCACTGAGATTCTCTGATGCGGCGTCACCGTAACGCAGTGGACATGATCCATCCTGCCCACGTTCCAGCATGGCCACAGGTGTGGAAGCACAGAAACCCGGGGCTCTGTCCTTGGTTCCCAGCGCTGCTGGCGGGCGCCCCCTGGTGGCCACATCGGGGTTGACAGGTGCTCAGAGAGATTGCCTTCAGGACAGCAGATACAGACCGACCAGGGACCTCTGTCCTGGGAGGTCCAAAGTGTGGGACACGTTGACCTGCCTTTCTGAGCAGGGTGACTGCAGTTTGTAACGGCTGGGGGGCGGGTCCTCGGTATCCATCACGCTGCACTGCAGGTCTCGCCCTCCTGCAGGGTATGGCCCCAGTCCTACCTACACGACACCATCTTTCACCCTTTTGTGGAAACAGCCTTTTAGACTGGGAGGCATGTCGGCCAGGTGGTGGAGCCCTAGTCACAAGAAATGTCCTCCAACATCCCAGCAGCTGGACACCCAGGCCCTGATGAGCTCACCACCTCCCAGGACAGCTGCCTGTTGCTGGCGGTCCGCTCTGCCCTCCTCTGCAGGCCTCAGGCCCCAGCCCTGGGCCTGCCTCACCCGCACACAGCACCTCTCAGCTTTCCTCTCACCCCGCCCACCTCACTGCCCTGCCCCCTCCATGGACAGTGACCCCCAGAGCTGGGCTGTGCTGCGTTGTTCTTTCGCTAGGTGGCAGTTTGGCATAAGAGCAATGCCTCACTGCTGAGCTGAGTCTCTCATGATTAGAGTTTCATCTTTCCTGAAAACCCCCTGCCCTGCACCTTCCACGTGCTGCTCTTGGCCCCCCGCCTGGAGGCTTTCCTTCCCCAAACAACCAGGCCAGTGTCCTGCCTCCTCAGGCTGACCCACGGCTCTGTGCCTTTGTCCCTATTGTCTGTGGTCTCTTCCCTGTCAGTGACCCTGGTCATTTGTGTTCTTCCTCCCCCTGGAACACCTTTCCTGACAAGCCCTTGCCTTCCCAGATTCAGGTGTGGCCACAGGGTAGCCCCTGCTTCCCTTTGCCTTCCGCCCTCAAGCCCAGAAGCACGGTGCCCATGGACACCATCCTACACCCGTCACCGGGCGTGCCTCCTCCCCCTCATCTCTTTCCCTGGTGCCTGTTACCTATCGGTAATGCCCCGGGTCCAGGAGACACAATTTCGGTACCTCTCCAGCCTTCAAATTTAACTCCCCACTACTCTGCTCCTCGGGGACTCTGCCCTCATCACTCAAATACATATGGGAAGAGGGGTAGTGGGGGACCCAAGCGCTGGGTTCGACAGCCCTGGTCTTGTCTTGGGTTGGCTGTGTGACCTGGGCAAGCCATCTGCCTGCCTAGTGTCAGCCTCAGGGCCCCCGTCTGTGCAATGGGGACACTGCCGGGGACCAGCTTGGGTGTGCACCTCCGCAGCGAACAGGAGACAGGCGTGGAGCAGACAGCCAGCGTGTCGGAGGCTCACAGCGGGACAGCAGGGAGTCTGCCAAGTGTGAGGGATGGGGCAGGGGCCAGAGAGGGGCACACCTGCTGGGAAGTGAGTCAGGGACCTGGTTCTTGTCCCGGCTCTGCCACTGTCGGGGGGGTCACACGGGGACACCCCTTTCTATCTCCCAGTGAACTGGTCTCAGGCCAAGCGTCTTACTCCAACCAGCTTGAACACTCTGTGACTCTTTCGGGGTCAAACTGCCTGTTGCCTCAGCCCAGGAGGAGCTGATAAAGCAGCGGGGAGCCGTGAATTTTTAGCCAGTGATGGGCTTTGCCAGCAAGGGCGAAGAAAACTAGTTGCGGGAGCACCTGTCACCATCCTGGGCCGGTACAGCCATCTCCAAGGCTTGCCGAGCCTTTGCCAAGTCCACAGGTCAAATGACAATTTCGTTCTCACACCTGGACCCCTGTAAACTAATCGGCACCGGGTGTCTGAGCTGCACATCTAACCCTGTGCCTCCACCATGGATGGGAGGGACCCTGGGCTCTGTTAAAAGCACTCTTTAAAATCGGAGAATGGGAGATGTGTCTGAAACATAAACATCAACCAGAAAATTCATCCCGTCTGCTTTGAAGTTGTCATCCCTACAAGGATTTGTGGCACTGGGCACCAGCTGGGGACAGAAGCCATGACAACCAGTGAGCAGCCATCTCTGTGGAAGGGAAGCCTGCCCCCGGGGCCCACGCCAGGCTCTTCCTTTTCCTGTGCATCCTCAATGAACTAAAGTGAATGGGCGGAAGTCTTCTTTTCCCCTGGTGTTCCTACCTCTCTGTTCTCCCCTTTACAACCCATGTTTATTTTTATTTTTTACCCAAACACAGTTGTGAGCTTCATCTCACGCTGTGCAAGAAGCACTGGCTGTGGGGGCCTCTGCCCTGCTCAGGGCGCCCCCTCTGCCTGGGCTGCCATTCCCAGTGTTAGCCAGGATGATGCGAATGAGGCTTCACGCCCACGGTCTATGCCAAGAACCCCCCCCCCCCCCCCCCCCCCCCGTGCTTCTCACGGCATTCCCAGGGCCCAGCAACCACCTGCTTCTTGAGGCCACGGTCGGGTCTGTTTCGCTGCCCTTTGTGTCAAGAATTTAGCTCACAAGAGGTGGTCACAGGAGCGCCGAGAACTGGAACAGCCCCCGTCTGCTGAATTTGGCCTCGCCTCACATGGGCCCTGCCTGGCCCAGCACACTCTTCCTTGGCTCTGCCCTTTGGGGAAGCCTTCCCTGCTAGTTTTAAACATCTATTTATTTTTGTCGACTACACTTGACCTTCAATATTATTTTCTATCAGTTTCAGGTGCACGATCCGGTGGTTACACATTTACATAATTTGGGAAGCGATCCTCCAGCAAGCCCAGCGCCTGCCTGGCCCCACACGACTACACTTGCTGTCCTGGACTTGCCATAACTGCCAGGCTGTCCTCCTCAATCCTGTCGCCTTTTACTCGCCCCTAAACTCTTCCCATCCGGAAGCCATCAGCTTGTTCTCTGTGTCTGTGAGTCTGTCTCTATTTCGTTGTTTTTTAGATTCCACATATAGGTGACATCAGGTGGTTTTCATCTTTCTCTGACTTATTTCGCTTAGCGTAATACTCTTTACATTCATCCACGTTGGTGCAAACGGTTACGACTTTGTTCTTCTTTATGGCCAGGTAATATTCCACTGCATATACACACCACTGCTTTTTAATCCAGTCGTCTACTGATGGGCACTCGGACTGCTTCCAGATCTGGGCTGCTGTAAATAATGCTTCAGTGAATACAGTGCACACATCTTTTTGAACCACTATTCTGGATTTCGTTGGATAAATGCCCAGAAGTAGAATTGCGGGGTCAGAAGGCAGTTCCATTGTTTAATATTGCGAGGGACCTCCATACTGTTCCCCACACCGGCTGCACCAATTAGTGACCCCACCGACAATGCAGGAAGGTTCCCTTTCCTCCACACGCTTTCCAAGCTTGTTCACTGATTGGCTGATGACAGCTGTTCTGATAGCCGTGAGGTGATCATCTCATTGTGGTTTTAGTTTGCGTCCCTCTGCTGATGAGTGATGTTGAGCATCTTGTCACATGTCTCCTGGCCATCTGGATGTCCTCTTTGGAGAAGTGTCTGTTCAGGGCCTCCGCCCATTCTTCAATTGTGTGTGTGTTGTGTGAGTTCTTCATAAATTTTGGGTATTACTCCTTATCAGATGTATCACTGGCGAGTATCTTCCTATAAGTGGTAGGTTGTCTTTGTGTTTTTATGATGGTTTCCTTTGCTGTGCAAAACCTTTTTAGTTTGATGCACTCGTTTAATTTTTCACTCGTTTTCCTTGCTCAAGGAGATATATCAGAAAAAATATTACTAAGAGCAATGTCTGTTTTCTCCTAGGAGTTTGATGGTTTCCGGTTTTACACTTAAGTCTTTAATCCATTTTGAGTTTGTTCTTGTATGTGGTGTAAGGTGGTCGCATTTCATTTTTTGCCACTAGCTGTTCATTTTTCCCAACACCATTCATTGAATAGATTGTCGTTGCCCCATTTTGTATTTTTGCCTTCTTTGTCATAGATTAACTGACCGTATAGGTGTGGGCTTACTTCTGCGCTCTCTCATCTGGTCCACTGATCTACGTGTCTGGTTTTTATGCCAGCACCAGGCTGTTTGGATGACCATGGCCTTATAATGCAGCTCGGTATCAGGTAGTGTGCTTCCTCCCACTTTGTTCTTTCTTCCTCAAGGTTGCTGTGGGTCCCTGTTATTGCTGGTGCTGGCAGTTCAGGTCTACCACCTGCCTCCAGTTGGCCCTAAAATTCCATCTACAGGAGGCCGTCATGGATTAGTCTTGGGTCACTGACGGTGCCATCCTGTAGGTGCCCAGGATTCCATTTTTACCACATTCGGGGGCTGCCAGTTGTAGCAGACACACCAACTTCCAGTGGCTAGTGGCCACCTCTGTCCCGAGTTCCTACTGCGTTTGGGGCTTCCCAGAGGAGAAGGCTGGCACCGTCCTCAGCTCAGAGGACGGGGGACTGGTGTGTCCCCATTCCAACCAGGAGACAGGAGGCAGCCACAGCACTTTTCTCCTAGAACGGAGTGTGCCAGGAATTAGAGCCTTGAATTCTGAAAGAGTAATAACTTCCTGTGGCAGCACAGTTAAGAAGACATTTTTGTAACTGTTTTTCAAATTTATTTTCCAAAGTATCCATTTTCAGCCCCAAATAGACTATAAGTAGGGACTGTGCTCATTCGTCACTCGGTCCCCGTACTGTGCTTAGCACAGTGCTCCGTTCCTATCAGGTAATCAATAAATGCTTGTTACCTAACTAAAGGCAAATTAAATGCTAAACAGTACTAATTACAAGCTGTTGCAAGATCCTGGCTCTCAGCAAAGAGAATTACTAGTGATTGTCAGGGGTTTGCTAGTTGCCCAGGTGTATAACACATGAAATTGTTGTTTCCTAACTGCTTCTTTGTCCCCCCTGGGGGGAGGGGAGGGGGGCCATTCTCCTAAGACTGCTGCAGTATAATGTTCGGAGCGCAGGATTCATTAAAATTCTAAATACCAGCATTCTGCACCATGGAATCTTGTTCAGGAGCAAGATAAGTGGATTCCGATTCCTGTTTCCATGAAAGGAGACAAGCGGTAACTGTGAGAGGAGGTTCAGAGCTTGAAAGCACATTAGCCCACTGAAGGGGAGGGGCCTGCTGGGGCGCTGCGCTGGGCCAGCTCGAAGCCTCCCCCAGCACTCGATCGGCCCAGGCCCCAGAGCCAGCACCACCCCTGTTTACAAGTGCTGATCAATTACGGTACTGACAGGGTTCAAACGAGCCATTTGTTTTGGGCTGACCGGAAACAAGCGGCTGCGCCCTCTCCAGGTAACTGTCTGCGAGAGCATCTATTTCAGTGCAGAGAAAAGAACCACAGCAGCTTTTCCCAAGGAGCAACTTATTCCTCACTTACTCAAAACACTTGCCCCTGCCCTGGCCAGCAGGGCTCAGCGGGAGTGCTGATCCATAACCAAAGGTTGCTGGTTCGATTCCCGGTAAGGGCGCAAGCCCTGGTCACGGGCTAGATCCCTGATTGGCGGGAGGCAGCCAATCAGTGTTTCCCTTTCTCCCTTCTCCTGTCTCTTGAATCAGGATAAAATAGAAACAAACAAAATAAAAAAATTTCCCCTGAGGACAGCTCTGAAGAGACTGGTCTCTCCGTGAGGCCACGGAAAGGACAGCACTCCGAGAGACCTCTCCCAGCCGGTGGCCCACTGGTCTCAGCTGTCACTCAGATGCGTAGGTGCCCATGTCGCCTGTGTGCTCCTCCTTCCATCTGTCTGACAGACAAGGTGGAAACACCACTTCCCAGGGGCCCATCAGTTCCTGCTGTCCGTTTCTTCACATTCCATTTATAATGCCATTACTGATTACTGTGAAATACTTACAAGCTTGATCGCAGGGCCCAGTGTCCTGGGTGTACAGACTGTGGGGGCAGAGCAGCCTCAAGTGCTCAAAACCTGGAGAGGGGACACAGCTCTCCACGACCCCCGAGGGTCTTCCTGACGGTCGAGGGAATGAGCTGTCTGCTGGGCGTTCCAGGGTAAAACTCTTCCCAGCTCCCCACAGTCCGCTTCTCCAGAGCTTGCTCAGCAGTTCTGGACGACAGACTCCACACTGGGTGTGAGTGGCAGAGCGCGTCAGGATTTCTCGGGCAGCGAGTTTTCCTGGTTTCTCTGATGCTCAGTGAGTGGTACCTTGGACAACGAATGTAACAGGTTCAGCTCTGCTGAAAGCAGATTCACCACAGGGCATCCAAGGGAACGGAAGGGGAATAGGCAATAATTTCTCCCCCAAAACTCCTGTTTGGGACCACTGTCCCAGTACAGAGCCCTGGTCTGTCTGAACAGGCAGAAAACCTAATTCAACAGGCTTTATGGGCCGATCAGGACAATACACAGTGAGATGAATTTCTTGAGCAGTGAGTTTCTTGTAAAAAAAAAAAAACTAAACTAAACTAAACTAACTGTTCACACAGAAGTGACAAATTGCCAAGATCAGGGAAAACACTGACTGAAGATGTTCTTAGGGGGGGAAAATTACGTAACAAAGCCTCGTGACAGAGTCATCTAATCAGTCATTTAAACACATGGAAAAGCCCTTGTGTTCAAGGAAGTAAGCGCGGATTCTTAGTTTTCCAGCCCGGGGCTCGGCAGGCCCACTCACGCCCCACTCACCAATAAAGGCTGTGCCGCTGACTTTAGGCCAGTTCAAAAGACATTTATTAGGTCTCGTGTTTGCTCACATAGCCAACTCTTAGTCAGGGTTTTTCACCCACAATTTTCCCTTAGAAAGAAGTTACAAAAACAAGAATCCTTGCAAAGACGCTCATGCAGCAACTTGTCATCTCAGTTACTTGGTTTCAAATGACAAATTACTCCAACCATGGCCAATTCTGAATAAAGGAGCACCTGAGAGAATTGAATTGAGAGAATTGACAGAGAAATTTAAAAGCTTTAGTCAATTCCTAGTGCCATGACATTACATTTTTTGGCGTTGGATGTGTTAGGGGTTATTTAAAATAGGTCTTCCAAAGTACAATCCAATGAGATAATCCTGGAGATTTCAAATAGCCAGTGAGTGTAATCTTTTTTTATTCACCAGAGGACTTTTTTAAAAATTGCTTTTAAAGAGTGATAGGAAGGGAAAGAGAGAAACATAGATGCTAGAGAGAAGTATCAATTGGTTGCCTCCTGTATGTTCCGGACTGGGGATCGAACCTGCAACCCTTTGGTTATGGGAGGACACTTGAACCAACCGAGCTGCTAGGGCCAGAATGTACTTTTTAAAACAACTGTCCTAGTGTTGTGTCCACAGTCACAGAAGGAAAAGAGAACACGGGCGGAGCAATATCTGAGGGAATTCTGGCTGCACACCTCCCAAAACTGATGGAAGACACGAAGCCACATATTCAAGACAGGCTACAAACCACAAGCAGGATAAAGACAGGCTACAAACCACACGCAGATCCATCTTCACATTTTCCAGAGAAAAGAAAGACTCGTTACTTTCAAAAGAGTAACAATTACACAGACGGCAGACTTTACAGCAGAAGAAACAATGGGATGGAGGACCCCGGCGGAGGAACTGGCCTCTACACAAAGCGGCCTTTCATCTTCTGATCATGAGCAAGTGAAGAGATGGCGCCACAGTGGTTAGAAGACAGCCTGTGTGTTCCTTTCTCACCGAATCCAATCGTCAGGCCGGCCCCTCACTCGGGGTGACGCGGTAAAGGGTGCAGGTCCCTGGGGGAGACAGACTGTGAAGTGACTCCCTTGGACAGCAGGAAAACCAGCCACCAGCCACGCGGTTGGTCACCTTGCCAAGCAGGGATCGTAAAAGGTCGTCTCCAGCGCACTCGGCTGGGCACCCTGGAATTTATCCCCTGGCAGAACCGTGGGGAGTGAAGTCCTCAGCCGGCTGAAGCCGAGTCACTGCCTCGCTCCACAAGTGAGTGGTGTGGCCGGGTCCTGCCATTGAGTAACTTTGTGTCCTTGGGCGAAAGACCCTCTGTGCCTGTTTCCTATCTGCAAAAGGGGGATAATCATAGCATCTACCTCATGGGGGTGCTGTGCAGATCAATTCACATTAAATGGCAAAGCGATGTGCTCCCTAAGGGTCAGCGACTTATGACGGTCATTGCTATTATGATTATCAACGCGACTTACTGAGCTTCCACTCTGCCTGCGAATGTGGGTAAGAACGGGCTCACCTGGCGCCCAGCCACCGCAGCCGCCCAAGTGCAGGCCCGGCGGGGCTGGGGACCCTGTGGGCGAAGCTAGCCCCCGTTCACCGGGGAAGACGGCAGGACACACCCAGACAGGCCAACTGTGCAACAATCACGGGCGTAAATGCTAACCTTCAGGAAGGCGCAGCACGCGTGGTCGGGGCTTTGGAAACATTGGTCCCTGCATCCAGACACTAGGCCCCGAGTGGATACGCTGGGTCTTTACTGGTGAGGGGTGCTTCTCAGGGGAAGACCGGCTCCCCCAAGGCCACGGGGCTCGAAGCCCAACGCCAGCTGGCGCGAAGGCCGCGGAACAAAAGTCCGCTTCTGTGACGCACTGCGTTAAGGCAAGTTCCCGCGCCTCGGGGACAGTACTTCCGGCGGAAGTCCCTTCCACAGGGGGCGGAGCCACCCTGAGGGCCGGGCCGCGGGACTGGCCACGCCCCTCCGCTCTGGCGACTCCGTCGTCCACTTCGCCAATCGGAGCTCAGCTTATTACTGAGTGCAGAGAAACATCCTCCAGTCCGCGAGTGTCGTCGTCGCTCGGGCAACAGCGTCCTAGAGACACCGAGTAGGCTGGGTCTCCGCGTTCAGGCGTCCCGGGTACCCAGCGCGCACTTCTCGCCCCACGAGGAGAATAGGAAGAGGGCGAGGGTAAGGCGGCGCGTCCTCGGGACCCGGACCGTGCGCGAGTTGAAGTGGGGCGGCGAGGGTCCGAGTGTGTGTGTGGCGGCCGTGCCGCTCGGAAGGTCCCGCAGCCCGGAGAGGGCTCCTGGCCACGCTCGGGACGCGGGGCCTCCACTTCTCGTCCGTGGTGGCGCGCTGGTGACTCGTTTTCTGTCGAGTGTGTGGTGCGCCAGCAGGTGCCAAGCTCGTGGAGGTTCTGCGGCTGCTGCGCTGAATAGGACTGTTCTGGTGGAGCTGACGTGGTGTTTGGGGAAGTCAGACTGAAAAAGGTGGAAAGGTGGTAACATCTTCCTCCCCGGATCTCTGAGGGTCGCGTGAGAAACGTGTGGTAATGCTGCATTCGCCCCCGCGTATTTACAGAAGGTTTCAGAAGGCCCGTGTTTCACCCGTCCCCACAGCACTCTGTTCAATAGCGTTATCAACTCCCTCTCCTAGAAGGGACTGTCCCCAAATCACACAGGGGGGAAGTTGCAAAGTCAGAATTTAAACTCAGCATTTCGATCCCATGTCAAAAATCTGCCTTTCTAGAATATTCTTTTTCCGTGGACCACACATGTTTATCCTCAGACATTTCATTTGAATGGTTGGTTGCACAGAATTTAAGACCATTGGTAAATCACTAAATCACTTTAAAGTAAAGTAATTTACTGTTTCTTACCTTTGTCCCCCTAAATGGGTGGTTTTATAGAAATGCTGTAAAAAAAGGCAACTTTCACACACTGCAATTCTTTCATCTGTTCCTTTTATTCATTTACTTCAATCCAATAGGCATTTAGTTGGCTGCATCCTGGGGGTGGGAAAGTAAGTCAGGCACCGGCCCTTCGGTTATCTGGGGACGCTGGTCTCCCATTTGGATTAAGAGGGCACGGATTTTATTTTTGTTTACTTTCCCTTGCCCTATCCCTTTAGTTTACTGTTGGCTCACAGGAGGTGCTGCTAGGTATTTGTCAAATGCTGATCTGACACTTTAAATTTGCTCTCCAATTTTGTCTGCCTCTTTTTCTGCTCTTTTCCAGCCTTCCACCTCTTCCTCATGCTGTGACGTCCCCAGCTGTGTGGCACCTGGAGAAACAACCAGCTCCGGGAGATGGGGTGGGCACCCGCCCAGAGCAGGGACCCCCTGGGAGGCCGAGGGCTGTTAACAAGACGGCGACTTTAATGAAGCTCCTTCCCAGGTGTGTGCTGACTGCGTGCTTGCAGTGGTGAAAACAGTGGAGGTGTTCTCAGATGACCCCTTCCCCGCCAGAATGGAGACATTAACTGTAGAATAGATGAGAAGCTGCGAGGGAGACAGGAAGCCATCAGCTGCTTACCTTCTGGGAAGTGAATCTAAAAATACTCTCCTTTAGGTTTGCACAATTGGATTCTTATAATGTTAAAGATTAATTCACTCTCAGCCCAATACTGCCCAGGATGCCCCACCACTTAAAAGACATGGTTGTAAAGTTAAGGGATGTATGTCTGGAGCTGCGACTAGAGGCGGCACACGGACAGGACACCTTCCTACGTGAGAGAGCTTTGTGTTCCACTTCTTCCTCCTGGTTGTGACCCTTACCCACCAGTGGGTTTGGTTTACTTTGCCTCGGGTGGCCGTGCTCCTTCCCCCTGCGTGTATCTGTCCACAGGTTCGCTGCTGTGCTCCCGTCGGCACTGCAGTCGTGCCTGCCACTCCTGGCTGTTGAGCACTTACTGTGTTCCAGGCACAGTTCAGGGCCTCGCACACCTGTATTTTAATTTAGTCCCCATCAGCTGCTTGTGAAAAAGTACAGTTACTCTCGCCGTTTTATGGGCTGCTTCAGGGGCTAAAATGCAGACGCGAGAATGTGTGGCTGCCACTCTGGGGCGGCCTGAGCATAGAACCTGTGCGCCTGACCCGCGCAGCGCTCTCAAGCCTGTGGCACTCTCCGTGCCCCGCTGAGGCTCTGCGGTGACTGAAAGAATATACACCCGTGGTCGAGAGAAGCCTGTAGGTCAGGGTCATGAGCAGTGTAGATTGAACAGGAACGTGACATCAGGAGGAGAGAAGACACTCAGATCGTCCAAAATGGTTGATACAGTTGGGCTACACATTCATCTCTGAGATTCTTGAACTCGGGGTAAAAGAAAATTTTTAAAAAATAGAAGGAAATCGAGTTAATTTTGTCCAGGCAAATAAGGCATTTTGATTCCCATGGAAAAAATGAAACCTTTCTAACGTGGAGGTCTGAAATAGCATCTGTTAAACACTTTGCAGTGGACCTGGGGCTCATCACAAAGCCTGAGACGGGCTCAGGCTCCTCACTGTTTAGGGAGAGAATGTGGAACGTCACATTTGTATGGAATTTTAAAAATGAGTTTGAACATTAATACTTGTCAGTAACACCCTCTGAATTTTGTTTTTCCCTAGGGATTGGTAAATGGTGTTTCCCTGTCCCCTGGGCTGGTTCCATCCACCTGTTGGCCGATTTGCCTCCTAGTTATTTGCTGAGCACCTGCCAGGTGCACCGTCTAGCTGCCTTTAGGTGTTAGGACTAGGCCCCAAGGAAGCCCCAGTGACGGCCACTGGCTGCCCCGGTGCACTTGGTGCCTTGTCCCTCTCTCCTTGTCCCTCTCTCTCTTCTTCTCCCCTGCCTCTGGCTTGCCCTCCTTTGTTGGCCCATGAGACCCTGAGACGGCCCTGGACGCCATGCTCTGCAGCGTCTACCTGCCTTCTGCCTTGGGATCTGGGTGACTTGTCTTTCTGTGCCTTCCTGGGACCTAAAATTAATAACGTCTGCCAAAGAGTGAACGCCACCTACTGTGTGCCAGGCCTTTTAGATTCATCATCTGTGATCCTTCCACAGCCTTTAGAGTGTGGCACTTAACCGTTTGGGGTCACTTGTTCCTTGAGAAGCTGGTGAAAGTAATGTACCCTCTGGCTGGAAAAGTCACCTCACACACACTTTGCACCTCACCTCAGAGACTTTGAAGTCCTCCGAAGCACACACGGACCTCGTCCTTAGATTCCAGGAGAGGCACACCTGCTTTAAAGAGAAAGATGATTTCCACTTTGCAGATGGGGAAACTGAGGCAGGCTAATTAACTGGTGAGTTTGCACAGGAGACAGTGGAACCAACTGGGCTCCATGTCACCTTGGTACCACACCCTTCGTTTTTCCCGCTGTGGAGGCTTGGCAGGTGCCTGAGTGAGTGCACGGGAGGCGAGGAGGGGCCCTGTCAGGGGGTGTGTCCCGAGACATACAGAACAGCCATCTGATACCAGAATAGATGAGAAGATTTTCACAAGTATCTGGAGTGAGCTGCCAAAGTAGTCTGTGTGGCTTGTAACTTCTTCCAATTTAGTCAAGTGATCATTTTCCCCCCTCGAAACCAGTTCCAGTAATTTTTGCTTCTGATGCCATTTCTGTTTGGCTGCGCACATTTTCCAGTCTCGTGTTGAATTATGTTTTTTCTGGATGCCAAGGCAGATGGATGGCACTTTTGTTATGATTCTGCTATAAATAGCATCTGTTAAACACTGGACACCAGTGCGTATCTGGCGAGCACATGTATGAGTGAGAGAGCCTTTGATTGGGGTCCTGCTGCAGGTGGGAAGTGCGTTTGATGGTCTGTGACTTGGGGCTTCTTTGGGTGGGGGGGAGGGGGGCGGTGGGGGGGAGGGGGGCGTTGGTTTTATAATCCTCGCTGATTTCTACTGGGCCAAGTTCTGAAGTAATCACGAGTTCGTTAACGTCTTGGGATTCTCTTCATTTGGAAAACCTAAACTGAGGGTGAGGCGGAGCCAGGGTTGACCTACAGAACTCGTCGCTGTGGCTTGCTCTTACCTATTACACTGTTTAGCCCCCAAAGTAAGGATAAAACTAGCCCAGTTTCCCGCCCTCCCAGCGGTGGGCGTCCCCGCTGCTGTCACCAGGACAGAGATTACCTAGAGCTGGCTTTGGGGTAGGTGCCGAGCGTGGGGAGTTGAGGGCTGCTGCCCCTCCACTAGAGGGCACCAGTACGCAGCCAAGGGGGACGTGGGGAAGCAGAGAATCCAAGTGAAAGTAGAGGCAGAACTGGGGGGGGGGGGGGGGCAGGGAGGTACTGCTACTTTTTCTTTATACTTAGGCACCCCTTCCCCGGCCCCATAGTGGAGCAGTGGGGTTATGGGCACCTCTGGTCTTTTTGTCCTTTCCTTCATTAAATGAAACAACGGCAGAACAAAGCTCCAAGACTCAGTTCTCTGGAATGGCCTGGTTGGTTTTTTTTAAGGAGGCTAGGAGGACCTCAGGAAGGAGGGGCCGAATTCGGAATCTTGAAAGATGAATTGAAATGTGTCAGGTGGAAGAGGAGGGAGGAAATTCTAGCAGGAGGGAACCAAGTGGTGAGGTGAGGAACTGCGTGGGATATTCGGAGTACTGTGAAAATGGAGGTGCGCGGGACTGTGGCTTCTGGAGGGGTGGCCTGGGGCCAGATTATTAATGATGTAAATGATCTTACACTCTGGAGAAGTGTTGTGTGCTTTTTTTTTTTAAGATTTTATTTATTTATCTTTAGAGGGGAAGGGAAGGAGAGGAGAGAAGTATCAATGTATGGTTGCCTCTCGTGAGTCCCCTGCCGGGAACTGGCCTGCAACCCAGAAATGTGCCCTGACTGGGAATCGAACCGCGATCATGTGGTTCGCAGGCCCTCGCTCAATCCACTGAGCTACACGAGCCAGGGCTCTGTGTGCTTTTTTTTAATTAAAAAATTAGATTGACAAAAGAGTGCAGAATCAGTACAGAGAGTTCCAGTGTGTCCTCACACCCCCTCAGTGATGTATCTTACAGGGTAACCACAGTACAGTCAAAACCAGGACGACGTCCTGCCACCCGAGGAGGATGTATTAGCGGGAGAAGTTGAGGGTGAGCAGGGCAGTGACATTGGGGACGGAGGGGCAGTGAGGAGGCTTAAGAGGGGTTTTCCAAGTAAAACCACAGTTCTTGCCAATTGCTTAGAGAGCCCAGGCCTAAGGCAGGGGTTTCTGCCCTGACTAATGAGGGTTCAGGAGTGGAAGCCGATTCACTCACTCGGGGAGTTTGAGCACCTCTGAACACTGGTCCCTGGCCTGGGGTCTGGGGGCCCCCGGAGGCAAGCCTCAGTTGAATACTCATACACACAGACCCGCCCTTGCACCCTGGGCTAAGGGCGATCAGGGATAATGGAGGTCCCTGTGGAGGTCCCCCTGGTGCCGGGGGTGGGGTCAGGGAAGGTTCCCTGAGGAAGTGACGTGTGCACAGAGACCCGTGGCAGTGGGTCTCAGCCTCAGCATTGCTTGGGAGCTCATCAGCCCGGCGAGTTCCGGTCCAACCCTGCCACCGGGGTCCTGTGCCGGACCTCGCAGTCAGGGTCGGACTGGCCCTGCAGGTGATGCTGACGGACACCGCAGGGTGAGAACCGCCAACCTTCCAGACGAGGAGGAAGTCACAGGCCTCGGCATCGGGCTGCGGGCTATGGGAGGAGGCTTTCCCGTGGAAGGGCCACGTCTGAGGGACTGCCGCAGGCCAGCATGGTCGACACATGGAGACCAGGAGAGGGCTGCAGCTGGAGTAGCAGTGGCCCCTCTGTTCACGTGGCCTTCTGACACCGTTAAGGGCTTTGGTCTTTATTCCAAGGACAGTAGGAAGCAATTGGAATTTGTAAAGGAGGGAAATAACACGAGGGCAGCACTTTAAAACAATTACTCTGGCTGATGTGAGGAAAGCAGGGGCCGGCAATAGGGGTGCGTGTGTGTGTAATATGTGTGTGGTGTGGGGGTATGTTGTGTACAGTGTGTGTGTGTGTGTGTGTGTGAGAGAGAGAGAGAGAGGTGGAGATAATGGGAAGAGTTGGCACAAACCCTCCACCCTGGAGACCTAACATTTGCTGGGAGGCTCACGCGGAGCCTGGGAAACCTGCAGAGGTTTCATCCCAGCTCAGTAGCTGGCAGCGCGACCCGCTGACCCTGCAGACCCGAAGGCCCCTTCCTGAGGCTTCATGAGCCAGGAAAGGACGGACAGCCACCAGCCCGTCTGGGCTAACCCCACTGCTCTCTCGTTTTCCAGAATACACAAATCCAGAACCGTTCTTGAAGGAAATGAACCAAAGCAAAATGAACGTCAGCAGCATCAAGTCAGGCAGCACCAAGGCCAGGTGAGGCGCCCCTCCTTCCCGAACCTGGGGCGCCGGTGGCACAGGGCCACCGTTTGCTCAGGCCGCGAGTGTGTGGTGCGAGGGCTCTGCAGGTCGATGACGACCCCACTCGTCGTCCCCTTTGTCTGGCTGTGTTGGTCACTCACGCAGCCAGCACGTACTGAGTGCTGATTTTTGGGCCGGCATTGTCTAGGAACTTACCTATCTGCCCCATCAAGAAGCATCGGCTTCCTACAGGTTTTCAAGCTGAGCGTCCCCAGTGTGGTGCCCGGCAGGTCGGCAAATGGTCCACAGCCAGGGCCGGCTCAGGGAGCCGCTCTGCCAGCCTCACCACTGAGCGGCCGGATTCCCGTTTCCTGCTCTAGGGGGCAGCAGCCGCAAACCTTTCCCTTCCCCGTGAAGCAGGAACCTTGGCCACCTTCCTTCCCTGCCTGGAGCACTGGCGGCCTGGCGCACTATAAATAGGAAGTGTTAACCGCTCCCTGTCTGCGCCGCCGCCAGAGCTGGCAGCACGGGATGGTCTCCAGCCCTTGCATTTCAAGAGGCTGCCAGTCAAAGCGGTTTTGAGACGGAGCGCATGTCTGACAGCCGCCGAGTGCCGTCCGCTCCTCTGACACAACTTGCTTTCCCGTGCCTGTCGCCACGCCTGTCATCGCGGTTAGCAGTGGTGGTGAGTCTGCGACGTTCCTTGGAGAGGAGTGAGTTTCTTGGGTGCTTTCCACATGGAGAGGAAGCGTGTCACAAACAAAACCATGCACAATTTTTCTTTAGGATCCTCATTCTGGGGTCGCAGGGCTTTTGGGCTGGTGAAGGGACCCCCAAACCACAGTCCTCAGTTCAGTTAGACTCAACGTCCTTTACTTCTGGAATCATTAGCATCAGACGTGGCCCCTGCTCTCATGACATCAGTGGTCTAATGGGGAGACAGCCACCAAGGGGTCCTGAGGGCCATGGGCCTTAATGAAGGGGCCCTTTGGACACTGGTCACTAGTTGTCAGCGTTGGGGGTTAGAGAGAAAGCAGGCCTGACGCCGAAGCTTTGCTTTGGGTGACCTGAAAGAGAGTCACGATCCTGAGCCAGATTGGGGGGCGGGGGGGGGGCAGCAGTGCAGTTTGAGGGACTGGCTGTGAAAACCCTCCATTTGTTCGCTCAGTAAACCCTGCCTGGCTGGGCAGCGCCACAGAGACACTGGTTCACGTCCCAGAGCCACGCTTTCCCAAATAAACAGTATCCTCACCGGTTAAAAGTACACTGCAGGGGGTGGGGGTGGGGGGGACAGACTGTGACAGACTCTGCAGGGTCAGGGGGCCCTCCCGCAGCCGGTGAGGCGCCCCTGGAACACGAGGGGAGGAGTTAGCTGGGGAGGGTGGGGCTGCGGGCCAGCGGCCAGGGGAGGGGAGGCGGGCAGGGGGGGTGCTGCCAGGGCTCCTCCCCGCCAGCGCCGCGCGTGCTGAGGAGCACTCAAGGTGAAAGGGCCCCTGTCGCTGTCCCCACACAGCCATTCCCGTCACGTCTTCTAGACTCTGTCCATTGTGGAAGTGCACTTTCCCGTCACTGTGCTCACTGGGCCTTTTCTCTCAGCGTTGGCCTGAACCTGCTCTTGTGTTTCCGCATAGGCTTCGTAGTCACCGTTCGCAATAGCGAGCCTGTTAGACTTGGAGAGGCTTGCATTATGCTCTGTGTTTGACTTCTGAGTGCGTGTGTGTGGATAAGTTCACAGTGACGTTAGTAGGAAGGTGACCGCCTGCGTGGGGTCAGAGGGGACCCTGGGGCAGGGAGACCTTGGCGGAGGAAGGCTGTGGTCCAACTGCCCTGTCTCTAAGCTGTGTGCTGTGGGCAGGGCGGCTTCTGACCACGGGCTTTTGTGCTAAATTGAGTTTGGGTGACTGGCTCAATTGTTTTTGCGATACCCTATCATTTGAAATATGTTTGTGAATTGACTTGTGTGTTTTTCTAACTCTTCTGTACAGAACGAGAGACTAGGGTTGCCAGTCGGTTTGAAGACAGTGAGGGAGTAGGAGGCTGGGCTGGGGGAGGCTGGACGGGGCTCCCAGTGTTGGTGTACATACCTTGGAATCCTAGTATTTGATTAGATATTTATGTAGATGACTTCCTTTAAATTTTTCACATGTTCTTTTGAGTCGGTTGAGTTAGACTGTTTTGCAAATGCAAGGTATCCATTTTTGAGGACTGACGGACTTTATTGCTCTATCGGTGTATGCAAATTTCATTGTTAGTGTGTTAGGAATGCACACGAATCACGTGCACCTGTGCCAGTGGGTGCACATCCCGTGGGCACACACATGTACACTCCTGGCACAGTTGGGCAAAAAGCCTAGGATTAAATTCAGGAGAGTTTGGGTCTTGGCCTTATGAGTAAATTTATCTCTTGTCTCTGGGGGTTAAGCTCTCCACCTCCAACAGCATAACGGTGCGTAGTTCACAAAGGGGTGACGAGGTGGACAGTCAGCCAGTGGCTGTGAGCAGATGCCCTGACTGCTAGGTGACTCTCATAGAGTCAAGTCAGTGTGACATTTGCTGGTGTTTTAACATCATTTTGCTATTAAGCAGGAGGAGTTACTCATGAGCCTCCGTAAAACACTGGACTCACACTTACCGATCAGCCCCTGGGGCTTCCAGGGCAGCAGCCTCAACTGTCACAGCCCCAGCGCTGGGCCGGCCCCAAGTCTGACTGGTCAGCCCCGTGGTGCCCGAGACCTCGAGTTCCGAAAAGTCCCAGGTGACACTGGTGCTGCTGGTTTGGGGCCACGTGTTGCAGATGCCTGTTTTAAAGCTGCCTGTCCGCCTCAACAGTTTTAATAAAGGCTAATTTTTAAAAATGGGAAATAATGCATTTAAAAATAATGGTATTGAGCCCTGGCTGGTGTAACTCAGTGGGCTGAGCATGGGCCTGTGAAGCAAAGGGTTGCTGGTTCGATTCCCAGTCGGGGCACATGCCTGGGTTGCAGGCCAGGTCCCCAGTGGGGGACATGTGAGAGGCAACTGCACACTGATGTTTCTCTTCTACTCTTTCTCCTTCCCGTCTCTTCTCTCTAAAAATAAGTAAATAAAATATTTTTTAAAGTAATGGTATTGATAGCCATAAAAACCCAAGCAGTTATTTCTGCCTGAGGACGCTCCAGATGGAGCAGCTCTGCCCGCTGGAGGCGGGCCCCGCCCCCAAGGAGCAGTTCCGTTGACCCTCTCATCCGCGTTTGAGAGGCGGGTGTCCCTGAGCTGCCCCGCTCTCGGGTCGGTGCAGTGGGAGATGCTGTGCGGCTGGATGCCTTCTCCCTGATTTTTCAGACTCAGACGTTTCTTTAAACCCCGAGTCAGATGGTGAGCTACCGGAGGGCCGGGTGGGGCACACTCCGCTTCCTGTTCTCCCACCCTGGCTGGCCTGCGGGGTTTGCTGGTGGGGGGGACTGCCCCACCCCCCAACTATGCTCACGCGCATAGTTGCTTGGGAAGTGCTTACACCAAGGATGTCCGGGTGGAGCACGCGAACAGGCCCCGTTTCCAAAACTGCCCAGATTTGTCTGTGTGGAGTATTCATCCTGTGACTGAAGCCCCAGTAGCTCTGAGGATCCTACAACTGGTAGGAGTCAGAACCGCAGAAGACCCAGCAGGTCGCCCAGAGCGCCCTCCTGCTGGGAGAGGATCATTCCCTGCAGTGCACGCGGCGGCCCTGGGAGGAATTACTTTTCATGTGATTATCATTTTTTCCATGCTGTCTTCAACTAAGTGTTTCTTGAATTGAATCACTTCGTATTCAAGTAATAAAATGCACAACAGGCAGTATGTTTCTGGGTGATTATCTCACTCCTCAGGTGGCGTAATAAGGCATGAGGCCAAAGCCCTGGCACGCCCGATTGTTATTATGAACTGAATTTATAGATAAAATAAAGTGGTTATTTGCATCAGCAACCACTGCAATGAGAAGCACAGTTCCAGCAGACCCTCCCGCCTGCTTGGAGAGCTGGGCCAGGCAGGAGTCGAGTGTTCCGAACTGTCCACGCGGCAGTGGGCAGCCAGGGACTTCTCACCGCCTTCTGGGAGCTGCTTATTAATTTTGTAAAAAGCACTAGGAAAGCCTTGGCCATTGCCAGCCGTGCCAGCTGGGTTCCTGGGAGGAGCCCTTCCTGGATCCAGCTGTGGCTTAGCAGTTGTGTGGCCCTGGGCCGGCGGCTTCCCTGCCCAGTTTGCACACCTGTGAAATGGGAAGAGCAGAGACTTCGGGTATGCGGAGGAGTAAATGACGGGTTTCCACAAATCTCAAGCACCTTTCCTGGCTCAAAGTAAGGCCCCAGTCAATGCTAATTGAATTGGAATAACTTATTCCTCTTCTTAAATTCTTCATAAGCTTGAGTGTCCTGTCTCTTAACCTCTTCCATCTGCCCAGTTGGCTCAGTCCCACCAACAGTTTCCACTGTGCTTGGTGTCGCCTTCTGAGCAGTGTGCGCGCATGTGGGCACTTCCCTTGCGTGTGCCCTCATCTTGCTGTGTCATGCTCGCCGGTCAAAACCTTGTTTCAAAGTAAACCCCACTCCCTGGGCAGCTGAGCATGGCTGGAGAAGACACGCAGCCCCACTGGGCTTGCCTTTGGAGTTCATGGCTGTGGACCACAGACGGGCTCCTGAGAGTCCCTAGCGACCCTTTTGCTTTGCTGCTCGCCGCCTCTGCAGCAGCCATAGCGTCCTCGATCCTCTTCCCGCGTCCCGAGCCCCCTCTCCTGTCCTTGCTGCTGGTGGCCCAGCTTCCTGCTTCAGAGGGAATTGTGTTTTTGGCTTTGTTTTCAGACTGTTCATTGCAGGTACATAGAAAAACAGTTCATTTTTGTATATTTATCTTGTAACCTGTAACCTTGCCGAGGTTGTTTATTCTAATGGTGTTTTTTTTTTGGTGTGCATATGTTCTTTTGGATTTGTTTCAAACAAAGTTATGTCATTGGCAAATAGAGATAGTTTTTATTAGTCTCCAATCTGGTACCTTGATAAATATTTCTTTTCCTTGCCTAACTGCTCTGGCTAAAACCTTTAGCACAATGTTGAATAAAAATGGTGAGAGCAGACATCCATATTTTGTTTCAGATCTTAGGGAGGAATATATACTTTTAGCCCTGGATTGAGTGCTGGCCCGTGAACCGAAGGGTTGCCGGTTCAATTCCCAATCAGGGCACATGCCTGGGTTGCAGACCAAGTCCCCCAGTAGGTGGTGTGTGAGAGGCAACCACACACTGATGTTTCTCTCCCTCTCTTTTCCTCCTTTAAAAAATAAATAAATAAAAAATTTAAAAAGTATATATTTTAATATTTTGATGGGGAGTTTTTTAATATTCCTAAGGAATATAAGTCTTTTGCTTCTTTTGATGTCTTTGTCTGATTTGGTATCAGGGTAATAATACTAACCTCATACAATATTTTGGGAAGTGCTCCCTTTTTTGTTTTTTGGGAGAGTTTGTGGAGGATTGGTTTTAATTCTTCTTTAAATGTTTGATAGAACTCACCAGTGAACCCATCCAGTCCTTGGACTTTTGCAGTAAGCTTTTTAATTACTCATTTAACTCTTACTCATTACTCATTTAACTACTCACTTAAACTCAAGTTTTTAAATTACTCATTTAATCTCTTTGTTACAGGTCTACTTAGATTTTTTATTTCCTCAGTCACTTTCAGTAGTTTGTGTTTTTCTAAGAACTTTGTCATTTCGTGTGAGTTATCTGATTTGCCGGCGCACAGTTAGTGTCCCTGTAACCCTTCCTGTCTCTGCAGGGTCAGCAGTGCTCTCCTCTCTCAGTCGTGATTTCAGTGGTTCGAGTGCCCTCATGTTTTCTTGGTCAGTTTAGCTAAAAAACTGTTAGTCTCGCGATCTTTCCAAAGAACGAGCTTTCTATTTTGTTGGCTTTCTCTATTTTCTGTTATCCATTTTATTTATTTCTACGCTAATCTTTATTAGTTTGTTTCTTCTACTTGGGTTTAATTTACTATTATTTTTCTAGCGTTTTAAGGAAGATGGTTAAGTTACTTATTGAGAGTTTTTCTATAAACACAAACGGCTCCAAATCTCCCTCCGAGCACCACCCTCTCCACATCCGTAAGTGCTGGTGTGTGGTGCCTTCGTCGCCGTTTATCCGAAGTGTCCGCCGGTCCCTTTTGTGAGGTCCTGCTCTGTGGGAGTGTGTCGCTTAGTTTCCGCGTGTTTATGAATTACCCAGTTTCTTCCTGGCACTAATTTCTCATTTTAGTCCAGTTTGGTTGGAGAACATATATGGATCATTTTAGTCTTCCTGAATCGATTGAGCCTTGTCTTACGTCATAACACGAGGTCGGTCCCAGAGGGCGCTCCGTGTTCACTTGAGAAGAGTGCGCCTTCTACTGCGGTGAGTCGGGGGTTCTTTACCTGTCCAGTCTAATTTGTTTCCCGTGTCCTTCAAGCCGCCTACTTCCTGTTGCTCGTCTGTCCAGTTGGGCTGTCCATTAATAAAAGTGGGTGGCAAGGTCTCTATCTGTTAGTGTTAAAGCGTCTACTTCTCCGTTCAGTGCCATCCATTTCTTCAGGTATGTGGGGCGCACGTGTTTCTTTTACCTTCATTTATCCTTTCTCGAATGTTCTTCCTTTCTTTAGGTAGGTCTGAGTTTCTGACCCCTATGACTTTTCCTTCTTTTTGAAGACTTTATTTTATTTTTGTTTTCAGACGGCGGGGGGGCGGGGGGAGGGAGACACACAGACACCAATGCTCTGGCCACTGAGATGGGGTGGACCCCTGTCACTGACAAGGGCCACTGCAGGGAGAGGGAGAGGACCAGTGCACTGCACTGTGGTGAGACTCACCCTGGGTATTGTTTTATTTTTTGTTTCATTAAGATTATTTATTTATTTTTAGACAGAGGGGAGGGGAGGGAGAAAGAGAGGGAGAGAAACATCCATGTGTGGTTGCCTCTCGCGTGACCCCACTGGGGACCTGGCCCTCAACCCAGGCATGTGCCCTGACTGGGAATCGAACCAGCAACCCTTTGGTTCACAGGCCGGTGCTCAATCCACCAAGCCACACCAGCTGGGGCTGAAGACTTTATTTTAACAAGATTTCTTACAAGTAGGTCTGCTGGTGACAAATTCCCTCAATTTTTGTTTGTCTGACAAAGGCTTTCTTTCCTTAAATGCCTGGAAATCATAGTCTCCTGGTCTTGACCGAGGGACCTTTGTGTGTTGGAGCACCCCTCCGACTCTCAGCCGCGCAGTTTACAATTCTGTTGCAGCCCTCACGTCCCTGCTCATGACCTTGGCCAGAAGAACCTCAAGGGGAGCCAGAGGTGAGAGCTCAGGGCCCGCTCAGGTCTTTCCTGAGCACGCACTGTGCCCTGGACACGCTCGCAGCCCTGTGCGTGGGGACACCATGCTGTTGGGATTCCAAGGAGCATGTGGGAGCTTCTCAAAGCCCCTGCGGCTGTTTCCTTCCCCCGCTTTCCCCTTTAAGCTTCTTGGTTACTTAGGGTTCCTCCATCTGTCACACACTCCCTCAGGCAGCTCAGGTTTTAAACAGTTGTCTCTGATTCTTTTCAGCAGATGCCTTCTGACATAGTCTGTTCTCCCTGGGCGAACTCTGAGTTTGTTCAAATAAAGCAGCCTTGTGAGGGGGTCTTTCAGGGAGCCACCATGCAGGTCAGGTAGTGGGCATTTTCTGGCAGTGGGGTTCTGAAGGCAGCCCAACCTCTCCTGCTCCTTCCAGTGGCTGTCAGGCTGCCAGGTCCCCACGGTGATCGCGGGCCTCCATTTCAAGGCTTCTGCAGATGAGGGGGTGGGGGATGGGAACAGAGAAGGGTAAAATGGCACAGAACTTGGTGTTCATACAGATTCCGCCATATTTCGGGACATGTGCTCCCTCGATTGCTGCAGACCTTTGGTCAACTTCACGGGCTTTGAGCCAGTTCGTTGTGGTGGTTGTCGCCAGTGTTCAGTTGTTCGTGTGGAGGAGGCATTTGCACAGGTCAGCTCTGCACTCGACTGAGTGCTGGGCGCGCAGTGAGGGAAGCTCAGAGAGGCCGGCTTTCTGCCCTAATGCCCGGCAGAGAGTGCCTGCTAGTCAAGATGCAGGTGGGTTTTCCTGTCCAAAAGTTTTGGCCTCCTTATTTTCCCGCTTTGGAAGAGTATTGGACCTGCCACAGAGAGGCAGCCTGAAACCCCGAGTTTGTGTCCACTCCAAGAGTGGTCTCGGGCGTTGGCTGGAGGTCACAGCGAGCAGCATTTCACCCCGTGCGGCTATCCTTTCGGGGGAGAGAGAGGGATAGGAGGTTGGCCACATGTGCAGTGTGTGCGTGAAGGTAATGTAATCTGTTTTCTTTTATATCGCAGGGATTTAATGCGCAAAATGGCTATTATGCCAGATTGGCATACTTCGTGTCCTCACACGCAAAAATTCACAGATTTAAGGCCCCATTCTTCACCATGTAGACTCTGTTCAAGAAATGGTTTCCCAAATATGGTCAGACCTTCTTCAAGTGAGTATTCACGAGCAAACAAAACTAACGGTAGATACCACTTATGTATGTCTAGTGTGGGCCAGGCCCTGCGCGAAGGTGTCACGTCGTGTGGTCCTCACCGTGGCTCTAGGAAGTGGTTTCTGTCATTGTCCCTATTTTCTTTATGGGGAAGCTCATATATACAGGTCGTTTAAGCCGCCTGCCCAAAAGTTTTATAGTTTTTAAGTGGCGGGATCACGGTGTGAGCCTTTCCTCCCCCGCCCCCAAACATTTGATGAGCCCCAGTGTGTGACAAGAACTGTCCCAGGTCCCGAGGAGGTGGGTCCGGTAGTGGACCTGCCCTGGAGGAGCCCACCGTCTAGAGAGGGAGGTGAAGGGTCCAACGCGCGAGACAGATGCCCCAACAGAAGCACGGACGGAGCTCGGGGGCGCACCACCTGCCCGGCAGGGGACCAGGACCGGGGGGAGGGTGAGTGGGAGAAAGGCGGTCGGAAGTCACCCTGTGCCCTGTGGGCACCTGCAGTGGGCGGGGCTCTAATCACACGATCACACGCATCCAGCGGTGCATGTCTCAGTGTAACTCGTGTTCTGATGGCACAAAAGGCTGGAGCGAGGGGGTCACTGGGCGAAAGGCCACCCGTGCTCTTCAGGCTGCTAGCGTCGCCTGCCGGGAGCTGGTGCGCCCCCGCAAGCCAGGGCCCGAGTGCTTCTTCCCGAGCATGCGCACAGAGTGGGGTCCTTTGCTGCTTGTCCTTCGCAATCCAAAAGCAGTGCTCCGTTGTGATTTTAATTTGCCTTTCTTTAATACTCAAGGTTAACTTTGACTCTCAAGTTTACCTGGTCTTTTTCTTTTGTAATCTGCCTTTCCCTGCCTTTGCCCACCTACTAGGGGTTGGTCTGCCTAGTGAGCTGTCTTTGTATTGAAGGTATCAATCCTTTATCTGCCGAAGGTCATTCAGTGTCTTTCCATTTGTCATTTGCCTTTTATTTTTATTGGTGGTATTTTTTAATACACTGAATTATCGTTTTTCTAAGAAAATTACGGACAGTGTCCCCTAGCAGCATTTTCCTCTGTAGAGGAGGCCGCCCGCTGCCCGACAGGCTGGCCCGGCCCTCACGCGTACGCAGGCGCAGGCCTGTCTGACTCCTCCATCACGTAAGCAGGGTATGGGCGCGGACTGAACCTCTCGGCCAGGCATTAGGCGCCTGTTTCTTTTTTCACTGTTTTTTTTTTTTTGCTTTTTGTTTGTTTCAATTTGAGTAATTTCTGCTGACCTGACGTATTCACTAGTCCTCTCTTCTACCGTGTGTGCTATGAAGCAGATCAGATGAGTTGCTTTTTCTTTTGTTTCTGATACTGAATTTTTATTTTTTAGCTTTTTCATGTAGTTTTCAAAAACTTTCCATTTTTCTGCTGAAGTCCCTCATATGTTCAGCATGTTGCCAATTTTTCTTATAATCTCTAACAAATTTATCATTCTCAGTTTAAATACCTGATCATTTTTCTACATATGTTCTCTCGGTGGGTCTTTGGATGCCTGTTTTTGCTCTTCATTAGGATAAATAAGAAAGCTCACCTTTCTTACGTTACTTGTCTTGCAATTTGAAAAAGACTTAAGAGCAGACATTTGTGTAAAAAACTGTGGGGACAGAGGCAGGTAATATTCAGCACCAGCAGAAGGAATGTCCTCCTCCTCGCAGGCTTTGAGTGAGGTGGGCTCTGTCTGGCCTCACTCGGTCTCCGTTAGATTCAGGGGCTCCGAACCTGAGCCCAGCCCAGTGAGACTCCAGAGCTCTCTGTCCCACATCCCTGTGGCAAGCTTGGCCTCTCGGGGTCCTGTGCATGCCAGCCTGCCTGCCAGTTTGGGAGCTGTCCCGGCGGTTGTCCGTCCCCCAGCCCAGCCCCCAGCTCTCTGCCCTGCCACCCATTTCCAGGCCGCAGGAGGCTGCCTGGGTGTAGCCAGGAGCCCCTGGCCTCCGGGGGACTGGCCTCAGGCTCTGCCCTGTGCTCAGCTTTGGTGCACCGCCGCCCACACCTGCGGAGACCCTGTCGGCCTGGGTATGTCCCACAGCCCTGTGTCCCACCTCAGCTTTGGGGCGCTACTTGCACACACATGTAGGGGCGCACAGGGCAGTGTAGGCTTGCGCTGGGACCAGGCTCCCTGGGGACGGGTTTGTCGCAGCAGCCCGCTTGTGACCTCTAAGGGTCAGCGGTTTTCCTCCCTCCATTCAGGGTGCGGTTGCTCTTCTTCCTGGGGCCCCGCAAGGCCAGAGGGGCCGCGGGCCTTTGTCTCTGGGGAGTGGCTGGTCCTTCCCGCGTTTCGTTTCTTTGCGTCCTCAGTTCTCTGATGGGCTTTTCAAACAACTCCTCTTCTTTGGCTCGTTTCACCTTTTCTCATCGTGAGGGTGAGAGTGACCGTCTGCTGCGACTTCCTGTGTCCCAGACAGATGTAGACGACGTCGTGGCTGTGCCCCGACGGCGTGTCAGCGTGCCTGCCCGTGTGCAGGGCGTGCGGAGCCTGGTTGCCACACTCACACTGGGTCTCAGAACGTACGAGGCACATGAAGTTTTCCTTCAAGTAATTTTGAATGGTTTCAAGTCATTATTTTCTGTAATTCTAATAATTTTAAGTTAGAATTGTTGGTTGAATAGATGGGGCTTCTTGGAGATCGACTAATAATGTCCATGAAAGTCTGAAAAAAGATTCCAAGACGGAGAAGTGAATCAACAGGCAGGTCCCTCTGTGGCCCTGGGCCCAGGAGGAATTCCGGGTGGGGTGACGGAGCAGCGAATCTGGGCTGGTTGCTAGTCAGCTGCTTCTGAGAGCCCATGTGACCGTGACCCTCAGGAAGGAGAGGGCAGCGTGGCGCCCCTGCACTTCAGAGCACTTCAGGGAGACTGCAGCCCCTGCCCCCGCTCAGGCTCTCTGCCCAGGCTTCTTCTCCCAGGGGAGCGAGCACCGGCCAGGGCACCTGCAGGTGGCCTCTCCTGGTGGGTCCTTGGCTTCCGCCCAGCGTGGCAGCTGGTGTGGGTGCCTGAAAAGGGTGCCCAGGCAGAGGCTGCAGTGTCTTTACTACCTTTTCTTGGAAATCATGTGGTGTCAATTCTGCTGCGGTCCCAGGCCCACCCAGAGTCAAGGGGAAGGGCCATCTACCCCACTTTGGGATGGGAGGAGTGTAATCATGACATTGGCAGAAAAGCATGGGTGGTGGGGGACTCGTTGTGCCCTCTGGGAGAACACCACCTGCCACCTGCTTCTGTGCTCTCAGCCCCCCACGCCAGACTCCTGCCCACCCCGCGCAAAGGCCTGCACTGCCCACCCCATCAGGGCAGGCTGTGGACTCCACCTTCTCTGCTTCAGCGTCCCCTCAGCTCAGCCCTGCTTCCACTCCACCGCTGTCCCTTGAGGGACGCACATCTCTGCTGACACCTGCCTGAATGGGCTGTGCTCTCCCGCTGTCTCCTGCCATCCCTTTTGTTCCTCTGCCCCATGACACCAGAGGGAGGGTCAAGGATGAAGATTGGGTTACGCCCTCCCATTGACGCAAACGCCCCATGACACCCGTGACCAGAACGTAGAGCAAGCGAAGTGGCAGGGCCGCTCCTGGCTGGTTCCTGCTGACATTTGTAGGCTCACCTCCGGGGACGCCTGCCCTGCTTGTCCCCTCCTCCTCCCTTTGCCGAGGCCAGCTGTCCCCTGGTTGCAGTTGACATGTCACCTCTTTCCTCCAAGAAGGTTCTCCTGAGAGCTTCCGTCCTGTCACCCCGCACTGACCCCTTTCTGCTCTGGGTCTCCCCCTCCATGGGCCTGGTGAGTGGAGGGCATCCCAAGCCCCTGCCACTGGCCTTGCGCACACTCGGCCCTGGGAGTGAGCAGGGAAGCCGAGCATCGCTGATGGTCAGCGCAGCCCTGGGCAGGATGGACAGGGTGCCCAGGGCCACTTACACGGTCTGTTTCTCCACCTCTGGCAGGAGGCATCTAGGGGTGTCTTCCAGCTGTAAGTGAGTCCCTGGGGGTCCTCTGGGGGGTCTAGGTTGGCACTTTGAGAGCCTGTCCTTTGTGCCTGTCACCCCAAGACTAAAGCCGTCACTGCCCCATGCTGGGAGGGTTCGAAAGCCTGATGGGAAACTGGCCTCTGTGGGAACTGCAGTCGCCCTCGCCGCGCCCCTGCTCGTGAGGAAGTGCTCAGAACATGAGACAGCGCTCAGGACGTTTCACTCACACCCAGAACTTCCTCCGGGAGACGGAGCCCTAACAGACCGTGGTCAGTGAGCCTTGGGAAGCTCGTGAATAAACACAGGATTCAGCAAACCACTGTTCTCACCCCCGTTCCCTGGTAGGTCAGAAAGTAAAAACGCAGCTGTCGGGTCTTCAGCCCCCTGGAGCCGGTGGGCAGTGTGCATGGCTCTGTCGCTGCCGTGTTGACAGTGTTACGTCTACTCGCTTCTGCAGCAGGTTCCCTCGTCGGCTGAGCAAGCTGTCATCTCCCCTTCAGCGACTTGGGACCCCAGGGCCTCACGCCCTGCCGCCGGCCCCACTCCTCCACCCCCAGGCAGGGCGCCTTCCGCTGCCCGCCAGGCCGAGCCTGCTCCCACCTCCTCCATGTCTTCGACAGGGCAGTGAGCTAGGTGTAAGGACTATGTGGGTTTTTTTCTCAAAAATGAGCAAAAGGATGAAAACTTAACAAGGTGTTTTAAAGGTTGATTTGAAATGGTGTTGATTCTTAACCCAGTTTTATTCCAGTATCCCTGTTTTTCACTTGTAATGACATGTCCTTTTTAGGGGAGGTCACCTTTGCCTTGATTTTTCTCCCCGGTATTACTGCAGTCGTCTTACGTTAATTGGACGTCAGAGGTGATGAGGCGAAGGCGGAGCTGCCGTGGCATGGCACCGGGCCACCGGGTGCGGGGACCCGGGTGCAGCGACCCAGCAGACGTGTGGTTTTGGAGCCGGCTGGCCCTCTACCCAGCACAGCGGTTTTGGTGGCTTAGCTTTTAGCGTGCTTAGTAAATAGTTATTTTTCTTTCACAGCCACAGCTATTGCAAATCCAATACTGTCCTTCTTAGATGTTAAACGGATTTTATTTCAAAAAATTACCGCTAAAGGAGATGCGTTGGTAAAAGCCTTTCACCTGCTCGACACCAGTCACACCATGACAGTGTCCAAGAGTGGACTGAGAAGAATTGTCACCACCTTCCTGCTGCCTCTCACGAGGGAACAGTTTCGCGAGGTGCTGGCCCAGGTACAGTCCATGCTCTGATCTAGAGCAGCCTGGCTGCGGGGAGGGGACGTGGAGGCCAGGAGCGCGTCCCTGAGCCGACTTGCCCCGTGTCCCAGGGAGCAGTTCCCTTACTTAAGCTCTGGCAGGTGTGGGGGCCCGATGTGGACTTCGGGCGTATTTCGCATGCGGCACTGTTGCAGTCGGGTTCTTTTCCTGCTTTTGGTAAGGCTTTCAGTGTATGAAGCATTTGGTTGACTTATGTTTTGGAACTTACTGCAGATGCTCTTGACTTACAGTGGGTTTTGTCCTGATAAACCCATCATGAATGGAACACACCCCACGTCGAAAATGCACCGAGTACCCCAGGCTGTCCAACACCCGGCTCAGCCCAGCCCGCTGTGCCGCGCTCGGGTCACTGGCGTCCGCCGCCGGCGGGGCGCGGTCCCCGACGCAGTCGGGTCTGTCCTCTACCCCGTGACCGCGTGGCAGTGCTCTCTTGCTTTTACGGAGCGTGTGCCCCTGCAAACAGTGCGTCCATTTCCTCAGGAGCTTCATTGAACTGACACTTTACACCACATGGGAAAAAAATATTCTTTCCTCTTAAATGTCTCCTACATTCGCGATCTCGTGTTAATTTAAAAATTCGACAGTCTTCCCAAGCTAATCTGCTGTACAGGAAGAGGGAAAGTGCAGCAAAGGTGAGATGTGTGTCTGTTTTTAAAAGAAGTCACTGGAAGCTGTTGAACTTCAAAGATTAAAAAAAGAAGAAGGCAGGGCCCAGTTGTCTCTGCCAAATGATGAGCATGTTTTTCTGGAACCTTGAGCCCCTAAGAGCTGTGTGTACCTCAGGGAGGCTGGAGTCTGGTACAGCAACAGAGGCCAAGTTCACTGCCTAGTGGAGGCAGGGCTGCTCTTCCCAACCCCTGGAGTCCAGAGGGTGTGTGACTTTTCCAGGCCTTTTAACGGGGAGTCACGTCGTGACGCATATTTCTTTTTCAGCAGTTAACACAAAGCCTAGTGGGTAACGCCTTAAACTGGCAAAGCATTTCATGGGGACCCCTCTAAAGTTAGAAAAGAGTTTTCCAGGCAGCATGAATTTACTTGAACTTGAATTTTATTGCAAGACCTGTGTCAAGCATGTCTGACTGTCGGTGTTCAGTGAGCGGTCAGCGCCTGTCCCTTGGTTTCTGTTAACAGTAGTGTGACCTTGTCTAATGTGGCCTCAGCCTCTGAATATTAATACAGAAACTTGAGGAGAATCTGAGTTGGTAAACAATCACAGGGGAAGAAAACAAAGTTCCGCCTGGGCCCAGGGGTTGTGCCAGGAGAAGGAGAAGTCTGTGAAGATCCTTGTCAGCCTGAGTGTTGACTCCAGCCCCGTCTGAGAATTTGCTTTCAGGGAATCACCTGTGGGTGGTGTTGATTCTTAAACGTTTTTGCTGGAATCACAAATATTGAAATGGACCAGCTTCTGTGCTTAGCTTTGGAGACAGGTCACTGCAGAACGGCACCTGCCGCGTCAGAATTTGTGCCAGGCCATGAGCAGCAGTACGAAATGCGATGGAAGCTTCCGTAGGTCGATGGGCACTCTTTTCCTGTGGGCAGGGCGGTTCGTGCGACGAGGCAGACTCAGGCTGTGCGGCTGCAGAGATGTCCAGGGCTTACTGGCGGTGCTCAGTCAGGAGGCCTCGCCTCCGCTCTGTGGAACTCGGACTGTTTCCGGTTCCTGTGAAGGGGGTGTTCAGGCTACATGATTGACTCATGTAAAACACTCGGCGTGGTGCCCGCGCCCGTGGGCAGAGCATGAGCTCTGCAAATGTTTCTCCCCTGCTCCATGTACTCGTCTCTCCCAAACCCAGGAGGGCGCCCAGGCTTGGAGTTGCGTAGTTCATCTGGCCCTGCCCTTCCTCTCCTTTAAGAGAAAGGAGGCTTTGAAGGCTCCCCAAAGTTATAGCCACTAGCAAACGCCCTGTCAGAAATAAAAGTCATGGGCGTCCTTTCCAGGAAAAAAGTGTCACAGAGGACCCCTCTCCCTCCAGTTCCATCTCCTACTTGCCCGTGTTGTAAGTAGTGAGGAGAGGCACACCCTCGCGGAGGACTGAGTGGACCGCGCGGGGCTGCGCGGCGGGGACTCGGAGGGCCAAGCCAGTGTCAGACTTGAGTGGGTGGACTTGGGGACCGCTCAGCAATGTGGGAAGGAAGTTGGACTTTGTTGAATGACATGAACCTTAATAAAATGTATTTATATTTATTGTGTATGTTTATCTTCATTTTAGTTTTATAATTCCTTTTGGAGAGAAAAATTATTTTTCACTTAAAAAATTTGTTTTATTTGGAAGTAATTTTACACCTCCAGAAAGTCTGTAAGATTAAGAACAGTGCAGATAGAGCCCTGTGGCACAGACCTGTATGGCCGGCGTGTCCACTGTGAACACGTAACTCGCCTGCTTCTCCTGTGAGTGTCTGGGGCATGGGATGTAGGCACACACGAGTGTCTACGAACACACAAAGATGTGGGCATAGAATTGCTTTTCTGAACCATCTAAGAGGAAGTTGCTTGTGTTATGGTTCTTTACTTCTAAATACTTCACTGTGCGTTTTCTGGGATTAAGAACTATTCTCCTACATGTCACAGCGCAGTTACCAACTTCAGTAAATTGCACACTGAGAAAGTAACTTCATTTAATTTAGTCTTGACATTCTTGACTCAGTACTGTTCTTGATAGGATTTTGAATTTAAAAGTGACTTTTCTATATCTTAAAAGTATATAAATGTACAGAGAGTTTACACAACACTCAGAAGGTAAAACTGTTTTGGGCCTCAGCCTCTTGGGAAATATGTGTGTATTACATTTATACATATGTAATATTAACATATGTATGTAAAACACATACTAGAATATATTTTTACTTTAGTTTTTTATTTTTATTTTTATTATATTTTATTGATTATACCATTACAGTTGTTCTACTCCCCCCTTCATTCCCCTCCACCCTGCACACCCCCTCCTCCATCATTCCCCCCCTTTAGTTTATGACCACGTGTCTCAAGTTCTTTATATTTCCCCTACTATTCTTGCCCTCCCCCCATCTATTTTCTACCTACTGTCTATGCTATTCTCTGTACCTTCTCCCCCCTTCTCCTCCTCCCACTCCCCTGTTGCTAACCCTCCATGTGTTCTTCATTTCTGCGGTTCCACTCCTGATCTAGCTGTCCTCTTGGTTTGCTTTTGTTTTAGGTGTGGTTGTTAATAACTGCGAGTTTGCTGTCCTTTCACTGTTCATATTTTTCATCTTCTTTTTCTCAAAAGGTCTCTTTTGAGAAATCCGCTGACAGTCTGATGGGTACTCCTTTGTAGGTGACTGTCCCCTTATCTCTTGCTGCTTCTAGGATTCTCTCCTTCATTTTAATCTTGGCTAACGTAATTATGATGTGCCTTGGTGTGTTCCTTCTTGGGTCCAACTTCTTGGGGACTCTCTGAGCTTCCTGGGTTTCCTGGAAGTCTATTTCCTTTGCCAGACTGGGGAAGTTCTCCTTTATTATTTGTTCAAATACGTTTTCCACTCATGGCTGTTTCTTTCCCCCTTCTGGTACCCCTATAATTCGGATGTTGGAACGTTGAAAGATGTCCTGGAGGTTCCTAAGCCTCTCCTCATTTTTTTGAATTCTTGTTTCTTCATTCTTTTCTGGTTGGATGTTTTGTTCTTCTTTCTGGTCCACTCCATTGATTCGAGTCCCAGTTTCCTTTCCATCACTGTTGGTTTCCTGTGCATTTCCCTTCATTTCAATTAGTTTAGCCTTCATATGTTCCTCTAATTTGTGGCTAAAATCAACCAGTTCTGTGAGCTTCTTGATCACCAGTGTTTTGAACTGTGCATCTGAAAGGTTCGCTATTTCTTTTTCTCTTAGAGTTATCGGCTCTAGGGCTTTGAGTTCTTCTTAAGCCATATTTTGGACTGTTCGTGCTTGTTACATATGAGGAGCGGAGCCCTAGGTGTTCACCAGGGCGGGGCAACTCAGTCGCTGGGTTGTGACACTGTATGTGGGGGCGGGGTCAAAGGAAAGCAGTGGCGGTCCCCTCTGCCACCTCCCGCCCTGGGGGCTGCGTGGTCCATCTCACTGCTCACTCCTCTGCTGGTTTATCTGCACCCGAATGTGTGACCACGGTCAGCCTGCCCCACACCCTCACTGGGTCTGCCCGACCCTGCTCCGCTGCTGGCTCCGCCCCTCTTACCGGTCAGTTGAATGGTTCGTTGTTGTTGGACTTCCATATAGTTCAATTTTATGTTCTTTGGCTGCGTCTTTGTTCTCCAAACCTTTGTTGTATTCAAACTTGGTTGTGGGAGAAGGCACAGTGTTTCCACCTATGCCTCCATCTTGGCAGGAGTCCATATTTTTACTTTATTTTTGATGGAGCTAGATTTAAGATAATTTTATAGCTACCTTGTTGACATTTAACCAAGCACAGACTGGCATTCGCGTTGTTTGCATTTGGTCTGCTGAGCACACACGGCAGCTCAGACCACTGGGCCCGGCACTGTGTTCACTGGAACGCCCACCCTGCCGACGGTCCCCCGCCTCCAGCACAAAACCCGTCGCACTGTCCCCGCTGACCTCTGAACTCGCTGACTGGCTGTCTTCCTGTCTGCACGCAGATCCCTCTCACCAGCTCCGGTGCCGTGCCCTACTGTGAATTCCTGTCCAGGTTCGGTGGGATTGACCCACAGATACATATTGTAAAGAGGTAAGTGGGCTGTTTGTTGTTAGTCATGTGACCATGTGAACTGTGAAATGATGAGAGATAGGACATAAGGTCATTAGAGCTACTCGCATTGCCAGTGTATGTGGAAGACGTGTTGGTGGTTTGTCCCTGTAGAACATAATGGCGTTAATCCTCAGTCAGACGTTTATTCCAGCTTCCTGGCCCCCGGGGGAGACCGGCTGCTGAAATGAGTGCGGCGTGGGCGGTGGAGACCCTTCTGGCCGCAAGCGCACAGGACGGACTAGAGGATTTGCCAGATGACAACCCCTTGGGCCCCAGTGAAGAGGCGGGGGGCCGTGACGGAGGGCGGCGGCATCGACAGCTCCTGGAAGCCGTCACTTCCCTTGATGGAAAGAGGAGGTGGAAATTTGCCGAGAGATCTGAGGCTAGTCTGAAGGTGTCCGAGTTCACTGTCAGTGCTGAAGGGCTGGGAGAAAGGCTGGTCCTCTCTGATCTGCTCGAGCCTTTCAAAGCTTCACCCTCGTTGGCCACTGTGAAAAAGCAGCTGGACAGAGTCAGATCAAAGAAGGCCGTGGAGTTACCTTTCACCCAAGAAGAGGTTGCTCGAACCCGCAGGGAAGTGGCGTTCCACCAGACCTCTCGGGCCCTCTCCAGGTGGGACCCCGTTGTGCTGAAGGACCGCCAGGCCCAGCAGCTGGTGTTCCCCAGGGGGAAGGAGCAGCCAGCCTTCGCTCCCACTGAACACATGCTCAGTGGCTGGGAGGCGAGGACTCCGCTGGAGCAGGAAATTCTCAGCCTTCTCTGTAAGAACAAGCAGCCAGTAAGAGACCCCTTGCTGACTCCCATGGAGAAGGCCTCTCTCAAAGCCATGAGCCTGGAAGAGGCAAAGATGCGCCGAGCAGAGCTTCAGAGGGCCCGGGCCCTGCAATCCTACTACGAGGCCAGGGCTCGAAGAGAGAGGAAAATCAAAAGCAAAAAGCATCGCAGAGTTCTGAAGAGAGGAAAGGCCAAGAAAGTTCTCAGAGAGTTTGAGAAGCTGCAGCAGGTCAGTCCTGCTGCACCGAGAGACCTGGAAAAACTGGAGAGGGCCAGGATGTTGGAGCGAATGAGCCTGAAACACCAGAGCAGTGGGAAATGGGCAAAGTCAAAGGCAATTATGGCCAAATACGACACGGGGGCTCGCCGGGCGGTGCAGGAACAGCTGGCCAGGAACAGAGAACTGACGCAGAAACTCCAGGTGGCCTCCGGAAGTGAGGAAGAGGAGGGAGGCACGGAAGAGAGCAACCCCCTTCTCCCGGAAGTGGTGGATGAGGCACAAGTGACAGCGGAGGGACCAAACCCCTGGATGGCCACATATCGCTCCGGGGCCACAAAAGAGGCCAAAAGCCAGAAGGAGCCTGAACAGTGTCCAGAGCCTGTGGCCAGTGAGGCTCCTGAAAGTGAAGGGGGAGGAAGACCAGTGGCAGAGAAAGAAGTTTTGTTGAAAGAATTCGAGGAAAAGCGATTGCTCAGGAAGAAATCTGGGCTCAGCCAGAGTGCTAAGCCAGTGGGCAGGCAACAAACAAAAGATTCCAACAGCCAAGAGGCGTCGTCTGAATCGAGGGCACTGTCTCCAAAATTCAGCAAGGACAAGCATCTGTGCAGGAAGCAAACAGTGACCTTGGTGAGGGCAGTTTTGCCAGTTCAAAGAGAGGGGCCCGTCGGAGAAGAAGAAAAGCCCCTGTGGCTGCCAGGGCCGGGGGGTGCAGAGGCCCTGGAAGAGCCAGAGGAGCGGGACAGGGAAGGGCCCTTCCGTAATAAGGAGCCTCCTGGGCCTGTGCTGGAGAGGCGGCAGCTGGAGAGGCAGCAGGATGGGCAGCCTGGTGCTCCCGAGAAGGAAAGGAAGCGCATGATCGACCTCCGGAGCATCCTCACCAGCAGGTCCCCTTCCACGGAGTCCCTGGCTGTCCCCACGACCATAGAGGAGCTGGCAGGTGAGCGGGACAGGGATCTCCAGCACACGATAAAGGAAGCTTTTACTGGAGATGATGTCGTCAGAGACTTCCTGAAGGAGAAGAGGGGAGCTGTGGAGGCAAGTAAGCCAGTGGACATGGACTTGACTCTGCCTGGCTGGGGTGAGTGGGCTGGTGTGGGCCTGAAGCCTGGTGCCAGGAGGAGACACCGGTTACTCATTAAAGCCCCTGAAAGTCCTCCAAGAAGAGACGAGAACCTGCCAAATGTGATTATCAGTGAGAAGCGAAACATCCATGCAGCAGCTCACCAGGTTCGGGGGCTTCCGTATCCATTTACCCACCATCAGCAGTTTGAGAGGACCATCCAGACCCCAATTGGGTCTACGTGGAACACCCAGAGGGCCTTCCAAAAGCTGACTGCGCCCAAGGTAGTCACCAAGCCAGGCCATGTCATTAAGCCTATAAGAGCAGAGGATGTGGGCTTGCGGTCTTCCTCAAGGTCACATCTCTCTGTCATAGGGAGGAATCCGAGACGACTCACCACACATCACCAAAAACAGCTGAAGAAAAACTCTGAAGGTTGAGTCGTCCGTGGAGTGACACCCCGGCGCCCAGAGCCAGGGGCCCTGCCTCTCCCTCGGCGGCTCGGGTTCCCTCCTACTGAGGGGTCTGTCCAAAACTGCCTAGCGCACTGTGGGCACGGTGGAGCACGTTTGAGAATCAGAGGCATTTACATCTATTAAAAAACTCTTTAGAAAAGATCTTAACACCTATATAGGATATTTTTCAGAATAATAGAAGCAATACTATGTTAAAAAATGGAAACATAGCAAATTGAAATCAGATGAACACATTATATGCAATGTATGTCAGATTTGGAGGTAATTTTAATTTTGCAGTAAAAAACATTAAGATGCCAAATTTAAAATTTGTTCATTTTTATATAATTGAAGTGTCTGTCAATGGAAGGTGATTATATTTTGGTAGCTAGAAGTTAAATATTTTTAAAAACGTCTTTGAATGAGCTTCTTTGTATTTCATAGCTTTAGTGTAAGCCTGGGGCTCATTTGCTTTGTCTGCAAAATGGGAGTGTTAAAGTGTGAACTTCAGTTCAGTTTCATCTGTAAAGCTTTTTCATTCTACTGTGTGATTTAGGAAATACTGTTCTAGTAAAAAAAAATTCACTCAGATTGTCCACTCTAAATGAGTAAGCCTCGTTTTCTCAGGAGTTGTGTAAATTTGGTCCTGAAGCAGCAAATGTTGGTATTGAGGCCGCCAGGACTGAGTCCCTTGGGGCCGCAGCTGGGGCGGAGGAATTAGTGCGGCAGGAGGGGCGGGGCCGGGGAGCTGTCGTCCAATGGGCGTAGCGTTTCCGTTTTTGTGAGCTGATCCAGTTCCGGCAACCTGTTACGTAGCAGTGTGAATTTACTTAATATTAATAAACCGTATTTTAAAAAATGGTCAAGATGGTCAGTGTTATGTGTTTTCCGCTTGTTTATTTTTTTACCACAGTTACAAAAAGGTGAGAAGTAGTGCCGAAGTTCCAACAGGCCTGGCAAAGTGCTGGATCCGGGACTTCACTTGCTTTGTTTAGTTAATGCGCAGGAAGTGGGGACTGCGATGACGGCCAGGGCCATCCAGAAGAATGACTTCCTGTTTTATAGATCGCACATTTAATGCTCTTGACCTAAAACCATCTCTATTAGGGGCAACCTTGAGGGGTGGATAGTAACTTAATTTCACATTCTTTGTGGAAAAAGCTAAACAATTGTAAATGCAGAAAGCAGGAGAGTTCTTTATATTTAAATTTTGAAGCATCAGTCTAATAATTTGAAATTAAAAGCAGAAGTTGTGCCTTACACAAAAAAGGCTAAATATTTAAACTAAATTTGAAAGACTTCTGACTCACTGAGAAGAGAAGCTGAGTTCTCTTTGTTGAAGACGACACATTACAGTTGACGGAGGCTTGTCTTTCTAGTGATACGGTAGCACGTATTCATGAATAGCACTTCCACCGAAAACAGCTAAAGTCTCGGGTGAAGGGTGAAATGCTTGAATACATTACTGCGCTGGTAAGAAAGCTGGTAATCCCCAGAGGCCAAACGTGAAATGAAAATTGGCATCCAAAGAAGTGAGTGTTCTAAAGAGCCAACTGCTACCTTGGGGGTATTGGCCAAATCCTGGTAGATTTGTGTGTCAGTTTTGTTGGCTCTTTGGAGCGAAGGGGACAAGAGACAAAGCCTACAGGGGTGCCCAAGGTGGAGGCACCTGATAGACAGTTAATACATATAGAGTTTGGACACCTGTGCCATCAGGTGGGGGGGTGTCACAGAAGGGGATGACCCTCAGGAGGGGGGGTGTCACAGAAGGGGACGACCCTCAGGAGGGGGCCGTCACAGAAGGGCACGACCCTCGGGGGGGGGCGTCACAGAAGGGCACAACCCTCAGGAGGGGGGGCGTCACACAAGGGCACGACCCTTGGGAGGAAGGGCGTCACAGAAGGGGACGACCCTCAGGAGGGGGCCGTCACAGAAGGGCACGACCCTCAGGAGGGGGGGGCGTCACACAAGGGCACAACAAGGAAATGTACCTGTTTGAACACTGGCATTGGGTGAATAGGGAAAAAATTGTAATTATAAGTTGATTTTCATGCCGGTCTATGCCTGCAATAATGCTGTCTGTGTCTTGAAAAGTCTCAGGCTGGGGATTTCTTTAAAACTGGTCTGGGAACTGGGTATGCCCTCTGTTAAGAACACATGTTCAACCCAGCCCTTAAAGAATTTCCACAGGTAAAGTACCAAGTAATGTCAGACCACAAAAGAAAACCTTGAAAATACATGAAGAGACAAAAAACGCAGACTTAAAACCAGTAGAAACAGTAGCCGGGAGAGTATCAGATACAGAATCCAAAAGTAGTGTTTTAATGATTAAAGAAACAAAAGAATGGATTCAATATATAAATACAAAAGAAGAGGTAATAAAAATAAAGATTTGAAGAAGTACAAAATGAAACTTCTGGTACTGAAAGTTACGGTAATGGTAGCTGTGAAATTCATCAGACGGTGGAACAGTGGATCGAACACAGCCGAAAGGAGCATTAGTGCAGTGGGAAATAGGTCTGAAGAAGTTACCCAGAATAGAGCGCAGAGAGACGAGGAAGCAAAACATGGAAGAGAGGAATAAGACGTGGAAGAGTGGAAGAAAAGGCCTAATGTACTTCTTACTGGATTTATCGATGTATAAGAGAAAGATTAAGGCACAGGCAATGAAAAGATAATGGCTGAGAAGGTCAAGCCAGATGACAAAAAGAAGCACCTAGACACATCAGTGAAACCACAGAACATCAGAATCAAAGGGAAAATACTAAACACTTTGAGAAGAAAAGGCAAATTGATTTCAGGGGAGTGGCAGACCGACGCTGAGCTCAGCAGTGACAAGGGGAGGTATAAAAGACAGTGGGGAAAAATCTCTTCAGGGGGCTGAAATAAAATATTTGCCACTTCGGAATTCTGGACTGTTTGTAAGAACAGGAATAAGAGCTTTTCCTTTGGGAATCCCTAGAACCTTCTCCTCTTCTTGCCACGGTTACACTCATCCACCGATAATAGGGTGTTTGGAAAAGGGAGCAATAGCTGCCCCCTTGGCCCGTGGTGCGGAAGGTTACCTTTGAACTAGACCTCGCGCCCTTTTCCCAGACTGACTCGTATAAAAACAACAAGCAGCCTGTGCAGTCCTCGGGTTCTCAGGTCATTAGACGTGGCTGGGTCTCGGGACACTGACAGAGACGCAGCTGCAGTCCCCAATTTGTGGCAGTGGGACTGGTTCTGGTCACAGCGCTTCCCTTCCGGAAATACGGGCTGAGAAGTCCCGTTTCATCAGCCAGCACTCAATGCTCTTAGCACAGGAGAAGGTTCGGGAATGTCCGAGAGTGGTTGGTTCCGTTGGAAGAATCATGAAGATGGGAGAGGACGCTTTGCTTATTAAAGGCATTTAAGACCTGGAATGAGGTAAAAAATTCTGTTCCTCTAGCTGTACGAAAGCCGGTAAGGACAACACGTGAAACTACCGTCTTGTCTAGCAGGGAGGGCCTCGCATCCTTTGTAGTAATGGTAGTATCACCATCAACCCTCAGAAACATCAAAGGAGTTATTCTACTTAATACAATGATTGATTACACTATCATAGTTGTCCCATTTTTTCGCCCCTTTATCCCCTCTGCCCTGCAAACCCTCCCATCAGGACTCCCCCGCTTAGTTCATGTCCGTGGGTCACACATGTAAGTTCTTCGACTTCTCCATTTCCCATACTGTTCTTAACCTCCCCTTGTCTATTTTGTGCCTACCAATTATGCTTCTTATTCCTTGGACCTCCCTCCCCCCCGCTGATAACCCTCCATGGGATCTCCATTTTTGTGAGCTGTTCCTGTTGTAGTTGTTTGCGTAGCTTGCTTTTGTTTTTGTTTTTTAGGTTCATTTATTGATAGTTGTGAGTTTGTTATCATTTTGCTGTTCGTATTTTTCACCATCTTTTTCTTATATAAGTCCCTTTAACATTTCATATAATAAGGGCTTGGTGATGATGAACTCCTTTAACTTGACCTTATCTGAGGAGCACTTTTTCTGCCCTTCCATTTTAAATGAAAACTTTGCTGGACAGAGTCATCTTGGGTGTAGGTCCTTGCCTTTTATGACTTTGAATACTTCTTTCCAGCCCCTGCCTGCCCTCAAGGTCTCTTTTGAGAAATCAGCTAACAGTCTGATGGGAACTCCTTCGTAGGTAACTGTCTCCTTTTCTCTTTCTGCTTTTAAGATTCTCTCCTTACCTTTAATCTTGGGTAATGTAATTATGATGTGCCTTGGTGTGTTCCTCCTTGGGTCCAGCTTCTTTGGGACTCTCTGAGCTTCCTGGATTTCCTGGAAGTCTGCTTCCTTTGCCAGAGTGGGGCAGTTCTCCTTCATTATTTGTTCAAATAAGTTTTCAACTTCTTGTTCTTCCTCTTCTCCTTTTGGCACCCATATGATTTGGATGTTGGAACATTTAAAATTGTCCTGAAGGTTCCTAAGCCTCTCCTCATTTTTTTTTTTTAATTCTTGTTTCTTCATTCTGTTCTGGTTAAATGTTTATTTCTTCCTTCTGGTCCAAATCATTGATTTGAGTCCCAGTTTTCTTCCCATCACTCTTGGTTCCCTGTGCATTTTCCTTTATTTCACTTTTCATAGCCTTTACTTCTTCCTCTATTTCACAACCACACTCAACCAATTCCATGAGCATCCTGACTACCAGAGTCTTGAACTCTGCATCTGATAGGTTGGCTATCTCTTTATTGCTTAGTTCTATTTAGTTCTATTTTTTTACCTTCGATTTGTTCTTTCATTTGGGCTATACTTTTTTGTCTTGGTGCACCTGTTACGTAGTAAGGGGTGGAGCCTTACGTGTTCACCAGGGCGGAGCATCCCACGTTGCTGTGTGGTGGTGCTGTGTGGGGGGCGGGGACCGAGAGGGGATAGTGCTCTTTGCTCAGCTCTCAGCCGGCTTTCAGTCACTTCCTCCACTGACTACAAGCAAATTGGGCCCTTCTGGTGCTGATTCCCAGGTAGGTGGGTTTGTGTACGTTCTAAGATCTTGTGAGTTCCTCCAACAAACTCCCCTGTGAGGCTGGGAGTGTCTTCCACCACTGCCACAATTCCCACAGGTTTTTATAGTCAGAGGTTTCGAGGCTTTATTTACCTGCACTGGAACCCTGGTTGTGAGTCTGTCTCACTCCCAAGCTGCTCCTTCTGGATTATCCACATGCAAATGAGGGACCGCCCGCTCCACCAGCCGCCTGCCTTGCCTGGTCCTCCAGCCGCCTTGCCACGCGTCCTCTTTACCCCGGCTGCCCGTCTCCGCCCCTCCTACCAGTCTGGATGCATGTTTCTTTAACTCCTTGGTTGTCAGACTTCCATACAGTTTGATTTTCTGGCAGCTCTGGTTACTTTTTGTTTGTAAAATTGTTGTCCTTCTTTTGGTTGTGCAAGGAGGCACAGTGTGTCTACCTATGTGTCCATCTTGGCCGGAAGTCAGATTGACCCTTTTTTCCCCTGATGGTTATGTAGGACATTTCCGCGTACGGGCTGAATGTCTTCTGCATATTGTATAGTCCGTGTGGCACTTGGCACAAAGCTACCTCCTTGAAGCACAACTACAACCTTCAGTGTGTAAAACAACCACAGCATCGTAGGAGGCATTTTTAACAGCATCTGAGCACACAAGAAGACTCACCCCAGAGGTCTGAAGAGGAACTTACTAAAGAGCCTGAGAATTGGGCTGAAGCTAAATCGGTTCACAAAGACCGTGTATCAGCCTTTAGGGCATTCATTGGCAGGGCGGGCGTGAAGCTGACTGCAGCAGGTAGACTGTGGTAAAGAAGAAGGGAAGAAAGGCTCAGGGCCCCGAGAAGCAGGATTTGGGAGGAAAAAGATTCCTCCCAAATTTTCTCGGTGCCCCGAGAAACTCCGGAAAGGGCGCCCATACGGAAGAAGGCCTCTGCGTTTCGCTGTGACTGCGTAATGCTTTCGGGGGTCACTTCTTTTGGACAGCTTACTTGAATTTCTGAAGATGGAAGACATGATGAAATGAATGAGAAACATGGAAAAATGAAGACTGAGGGTAAACTAAAAACATTTTCAGATGAAAGCTGTTTATCTCCTGCAGGTCTTGACTAAAGGAGGGTCTGAAGGATGAGCTGGAGGCAGGAGAAATGGGATCCTGGGTGGCCCTCTGTGGTCTGGGCCCCAACAGGTGGGGACTCTGCTGCTCTCCCCTGTCCCCTGTCCTCACACCCAGGACTGTCTCGGCGTCACCGACTGAGGGCCTTCAGCAGGTCGTCCCCCTGCCGCTCTTCCCCTGCCGGCCGCTCGGCCACAGCCTGTAGGTCACCACTTAGCGTGATCTCTACCCAGAAGGTGAGCTCCGTGAGGGCAGGGACCTGTGTCAGTTCTATTGTTTGGTGAGTCCCAAGCCCCTGGGGCAGTGTTTGGCACATAGTAGGTGCTTACCACATATGGATGGAAAAACAGGAATGCAAGTAACACCTGTAGTCACCAACCCGAATGAATCTCACGGACATAAGATTGAGTGAAGGAGCAAGACACAAAAGCATCTCCTATTCATGTGACATTCAAAAAAGACACGTTGAACTATATTTTATAGGGATACATACCTAGGTGGTAAAACTTTAAGCAAATGAATGGAAATGGCATCTTCCATAAGCAGTTGCTCCCAGGAGGAGGGGAAACATCACGACTAGAGAGGGCAGTGGGGGGCGCCATTTTGAATTGGCTTTGATTCTTCATTTGGGCGATTGTTAAACTTTGCGTATGTGTTGTGTGTACTTCTCTGCAATGGGTTATATTTCATAATGACAATTTAAAACTCAGGGAATTTAATGGGCAGATTATACACAGCTGAAGAAATAAGTGGCCCGAGAGCCTGGTCAGAAGGAGTCAGCCAGAAGGCAGCAGCGTGACACAGAAGACGCGCTGGGGACACTGTGAAAAGAGGGTGAGAGGTGGGGTGGGGGGCAACACCCAAAGGAACCGTGGCTGAGACTTGTCCAGAACTGAGTACAGGCCCTACCCTGCAGTTTCAAGAAGCCAAGTCTCAAGCAGGATTAAAAGCAGGAGCAGAGATGGAACCCCAGAGCCAAAGCCAAATGCCAGCATTTAGACAAAAGCGACTTCTGAGCAGCAACAATGGAGACCAGGAGAGAGTGGCTTACTTGCTGTGATGTGTTGAAAGAGAACTAGAATCGTGCAGCCGATGAAACTATCTTTCAGCATTTCCAGCCGAAATGAAGACACGCTCAGATGAAAGTGGTCTGCGCCCCCCCCCCCACTCCGGCCGTGGACAGCAGTGCTCAGGGGGCAGGGCCTGACCCGGACGGAAGGTCAGAGGGGAGGGAGGGAGGAAGGAAGAGCAAAGATGGCAGCGGGCGTGTGGTGAGCTCTGAGCATCTGTTGACCTCAGGAAGCGCTAACAACTGTGGGAAAGGACGATGCTTCTTGAATTTAAAACCAGAATGAGAATAACATACAGGATAGTGGTAATATTGCAGTTGAGAGGAGGGCCTCCCCTGGGCTCCCATCTCGATCCCTGCACCCCGAGATTTCCTTCTAGGCTCCTGTCGTTACTGCCGTGCATGTCACTGGTCTGCATGTGTTTTGTCTGTCGCTGTCTCTAGCACTAAGCAAGTCTGAGACTGCATAAGGTGTCCCGGGCTCCATGGTGGCCCCAGACCTGGGTGTGGGTGGCGGGAGAAGCAGTGTGACCTGAGAAGCGCCATGTCCCTCTTGTTCCTCCTGCCCGGTGTGTCCCGGAAAGGTGCTTTCCAGTGGCCTCTGTGAAACCGCCTCACGGACGGTGCAGACTGGGACAGTCAATAAAACTGAAGGGACCAGGGAATGGTACAGACACCCAGCCACCCGAGAGTCCCCGTGGCTGGCTGGGCTGGGCCACGGTGTAGACGGGGACTGAGAGGTAGGGACACGGTGCTGCAGCAGAGGGGGCCAGACCACCTGGTTCTGCCCTGTGCCTCCACGGCTTCCCGAGTGACTGTCGGCCCCTTGGTCTCTTCCGCACGCTGGGAAGAAGACGGCCCCTGACCCACAGAGTCGTCCTGAGGGTGGAGCGGGGTGAAGTGTGGCCACAGGCGTGCTGCTGAGTGCAGGCCCTGGTAACTCTGGTCCCGTCCACCCTTGGGGGGGGGGGGCGGGAAACGTTACAGACCGGAAACCGAGGTGGGGAGAAGCTAAGTAATTAGCCCAAGGTCACACTTCCGGCCCATGGTGGTGTTGCATAAGAAATATTTCGCATTTAAAAATATGTACTTTAGAAATCCTAATTGTTTGGACCTCTGAATGCCCTGCACGAACATGTATTTACTCGGTTAGAACATTTTAACAAACAGTTTTTATTTTTGTTTTTCAGGGACAGTGGACATGCAATGAGGAGCTGTCGGACACTGAAAGAACTGGAAATCCAACTAGGAGAAAAGGTAAGAGATGGCTTTCAAAATCCTTCTCCCCTGCCCTTCGCCAGAAGTCCTTGTCAGCAAAGGCATAGGACACAGGCCGAGCCACGTCTTGTCGCCGAGTCTTGTCTTGCCGCCCAGCCGCGTCTTGCTGCCGCGTCTTGCTGTCGGTGGCCTCGTGTCAAAGTGATCTGGCTGCGAAGGGCTCTCACCAGCCCGAGTGCGCCCCAGGGCCCAGGTGGCTGCAGCTCCCTCCAGGGTGGCAGTCGACCACGGAACAGAGGTCCTGGAATAGCAATCGCTTTGGTACTAACGAGGAGGGCTGCCCTTCCTGTTTTCGTCTCACAAGGAAGCAAGGTTTTCTGTAAAAAGAGAAAAGTACCGGTTTCCAGCAGTAAATGCCAGCCCAGTGCCGCAGGTGGGAACACCCAGGCGGACGCGCGGTGGCCTGTGTGGAAGGACCAGCCGTTCGGCCGCCGGGGCCGCTCTGCGTGGCCAGACAGGGAGCACAGCGCTCCGTGCGCCGCCCGCAGTGGGACGTCAGAACCCGCACAGCTTGTGAGAGGTGGGGGGCGGCGCTCATGCGGTCTGGAATCAGACCCCTTTTTAAAATGCATCTGAACCTGTCACTTCCACGAGCAGTCGAGAGTCACGGCTTAATTTATTTGATGCAATATGTTAGTTTGAAATGGGACACATTTTCTTTCCTTTCTGAACTCTTCTGAGATTTTCATACATTTGAAAATCAAAAATAGCCAGAAATCCACGAAACCTGTGTCTGAATTCTCCTGGCTGACGCCGTGACCACGAGGGCGCTCGTGTTCGAGCATCGCTTGCTCCCAGGAAGCCCGTCCGTGATCGTCGACGGTGGTGGGAACGGGCTCCAAGTTCGTGTTTCCTCCGTTGTGTTCCACGTGTTGTTCCATGAGAAATACCTACCGTGATGGACATTCTGGGTGGTTCGCGTCCTTTGCCTTTTCATAAACTGTTACAGGAGCTTCTCCCAGGGACGTCAGCCGTCTGTGACAGCCCTGTCAACGTGAACAGCGCTTCGGGTCAGTGTGCAGTGAACACGGAAAGCCGAGAGGGCCGGCCTTTCAGGGAGCCCCTCCCCCAGCCCCTCCCCCCAATCCTCTGGGTGGGAGAAGCCCTCTGGAGGGTTGAGCATCAGTTTAAACCGTGCAGCTTTCACGCAGCTTCTGGTGAGAACGAAATGGTGACGGTGGAAGGTGGAGGAGCAGGGACTGAGGTGACCCTATGTCCCAGTCCTGCGTTCTGGCCAGTGGGAGCTTCGGCCGGTCCTGCCCACAGTCACACCCGGGACAGGCAGGCAGGCACCAGACTGACCCAGTCAGACCCGGGTTTCTGCCCTCGGCACTGCCACTTCCCAGCCAGGTGGCCTTGGGCAAGTCTTTGTCATTGGCTTTCTTCATCTGTTGGAGGAGGTGATGACGCCCACCTTGGCATGCTGCTGTGTGGCTTGGCAATGCCCTGGAAGACCTGGATGGCGCAGCTGCGGGGAGAAGACTACTACAGGTTCCTTGAAAGTGTGGGAGTGCCCTGCCTTCCCAGCCACCGCAAGTGGAGTGGAACACACCAAACACACTCCTCCGCTGCCTGCTGTGCACCGCAGCGTGTCTCGAGCTCAGACTCGGGTCCTGTGGACGCTTCTCGCACGCACGTGGAGACCGAGAGGAGCGCCCCTGCTGGGGACCTCTGTGGTTCGGAGAGAAAGAATGCTGAGAGTTTTGTTTGAATAGGAGTCCCCGTGGCTCGCTGGAGCCCAGAATGCGTGTAAATGTCTGAGTGATGGGAGCCGGCCTTTGCTGAATGTAGGTGCGGTCTAGCCTTTCTAAACCAACAAAGAATTAGCAGTTGGCACCACAAACTGACCAAGCCCCAGTCTGCTTGCTTTTTCAAATTGTCTTCTCCGGCAGCAAGCTTGGTGTGATGCTGGTTCCTCCGCCCCTCCCTTCCTCAGTGCACTGAGACCCTCTGACCCAGGTTGGTGGCCACACTCGTTCCCCAGCTGAGCCCTGCAGCTCTCTGAGTCTGGTGGTCTCCACCCGCCAAGGGGAGGAGTGGATGCTCTCCAGGCCCTGCTGCCTCCGGGCTGCATGGGAAGGGGCTGCTGTGTGGCCCCTGGGGCCCTGGATTTCAGAGGAGATGAAGCTCTGGAAGCTCATGGGATACTCGGGGCTTCGTGTCCCTGGTCACCTGCACGCAGGTTCCCCTCTGTGGCTCTTGTGTGCCCTCGCCCTTTTGGCCCCGGTGTTGCACTTGGTCGCAAACCTGACTGTGCTTTCTCTCCTTCGGCTCCTCTTCCTTGCCTTTGACTGGTTGGGCAGTGAGGACTCTGGTCCTCGGGTCCTTTGCTTTCTTAGTCCCGTGGGAGGCAGAGGGATTTGGTGGGAATGGCCCGCCCGCTGGCCCGAAGTGCAGGCTCTGCCGCCTCCTCCACACGGGGTTGTGGGCAGGTCTCTCCCATCCTGCCCCGACTCCCCCTCCCCCATCAGGGCAGTTATAAGAATGAGTGAGAATAAGTGACAGACCCCCCAACCCTCACAGGGAGGCCAGTTCTCTGCAGCCACTGAAACCCCTTCTGTGGTAGGCTTTACCTGCCACCAGGTGGCTCCCCCTCAGCCTCCTTCCAAGGGGTTTGGTTGTTCCAGCCTGTGAGACAGAGAACTCAGAACTCCAGCTGAACCAGCTGAGACGTGAAGAGGGCCTCATCCCATCCCAGAGGAGGTCAGGAGGGCGTGCAGACCCAGAGTCCCGAACCCGTGTCTCCGCTGGTCACGAGGACATGGCCAGCCGGGCCAGGCCTGCATATTCTGCAACGTCAAGTTCAGTCCAGTATTCTCTGCCCTCCCAGCGTGACTCTTTACAGACCTGGGGAAGCTTCTCTCCAGGACTCACAGCCTGGAATTGGGTCCCACAGCCAAACCAGTCTCTGGCAGCAGCCTTGTCGCCCTGGTGTGGCAGCCGGGCTCCTTCCCCGAAGCACGTGGCCCCCGGAGGAGGACATCTGAACGAAAGGGAAACTGGAGGGTCCAGGCGAGTGGATTCGGGGAGGGCAGCCGGCAGCACCTGCTTCGGCCGCCCGGGAAAAGGCTCCTGCCAGGCTGGCCGGGCCTCTGTCCTCTGCATGCGGAAGTGAGTGGGGTTTCACCAGCTCTGGTGGGGACGACGGCTCGCACTGAGCTCTTCGCAGGAGCTGTTCTAGGTGCTTTCATACGTCGTGTGGCTCCCAGGAGGAGCCCATGAGGCAGCTGCCGTGGTCACCTGCACCGATGAGAGAGGAACCTGACAGGGGCTGAGCAGCTCGGCCAAGGGCACACGGCTGCAGGGGCTGCCCTGGCAGCGGGGCTCCGCATCCCTGCCCTGAACCACGAGCTGTCCTGCCTCTCCGGGGGTCGCTCACGTTGCGGTCAGCACCTGTGCCCGTGTGCTCTGCCTGCAGGCAGGACTGCGAGGTCTCTCCGCTGTCGTTGAACGAATGCAGGGAGGTCTTCGTTCCAACCACAGGGCCATCTTTCCATCCACATAGCACTGGCTTGTGTGGGCCTTCGAGAGGCTCCCTTCCTTCTCTGCCTCCAGCACATGCCCTCCCCTTCTTCCCCGCTCCCCAGTCTTAGGCCCCTGCCTGTGCTGAGGGCCCAGCTCCAGCCAGGAGCAGTGGTCGGCAGGAGGCCCAAGGCACGGGTCTTCACCTTCTTCAGGACAAAGAGGACTGAGGCTGAGCTTCCATGTGTCGCCAAGCTAGCAGATTTTGCCCTTTTTACCGTTTGTCTTTGGTCAGCTCCCCGTAGGAGAGTCAGGTGGTGGTGAAAGGAGAGGATCGCACCTGGCTGAGGGGGCGAGCGCTCCCTGCAACCATTTGTCCGGGGGGCCTAAGACAGGAAGCTTCGCGACCGCCCTGAGGTCACCCACAGTGCGTGTTGGGGGTAACGCTCCCCTCCCCCTTCACAGACAGCCTGCTCCTAAGTGAAGGCTGGAATTCCAGAATGTGTAAATCAGAGACACAAGAAGGAAAGATCTAGTAAATACCCCCCAGGCCCCAGGCTGTTTGCTCTCACGGCACGTCACCACACGAGTCAGGGACACTGCTCCAGGCCTGGGCGCCGGACGTCAGAGCATCTGGTCTGCCCAGTCAGCCGTGACTCGCGTGTCTGTCGGGCGGCCCGTGGTCTGGCGCAGGTTTTATGGGCTGGCCCTGGTGCCTTGCGGTTCTGTCGATGCGGCCTTCGTCACTTCGGAAGCAGTTAGGGAATGATGAGGGTACTAAGCGCCTGCTTGGTCTGTGGTAGCCTCGTGAAGGGAAGACAGAAGTGATGGGCAGATGCATTTTCTTAAATAGGTGAATTTTTCTAAAAGAGAAATATAAGAAATTATGGTTTGAGGGATAAAGAAACAATTGCTAGAATCATAACCATTTCATAAACATACCTTAACATTATAACACTGCATGAGCGTGCACGAATGTACCGGTATGCAGGCTGTTTGCCTGGTAAAAAGACTGTGCCAAACCTAGAATGAAGCTGTTCCCTGAAACACACAAGCTTCCGGTTAATTCTCAGTGTTCTCCTAATCCCACTTCCATCGGCGCTGCCTCAGTCTCGAGGTATTAATTGCCTCTTACAGGAGGTATTTGAACACATCTCCTCTTCCATCTGAAGGAAATATTAGCATATCGCAGAGCTGTTGGGACAGATTGCGTCTGAGGCGCTCTCTCCTCCCTGCAGAACAGCCTATCAATCATAACCGAAGATGGTGATTAATAATGTCACAGCTCTGTGTCGCGCGTCTGCGTGCGACCGAGTGAGGGCTGGTGCTCGCGCTGCGATCCAGTCTCGCAGCAGCAGAACAGTCACTTGCCATTTTACATAAAAAAACTATGCTGAAAACACCTACCCTCCTGGAACTATTTTTGTTGCTCTATTATTAATTTACTAAAGGCTTCATCGGGAAACTAAAGCAAAGATTCCATTACATCAGAATTTGTAATTATTTCAGACTTGAGTTTATCCTTTTTTTGAAAAAAATAGCTTCTTTCTGTATGTAGCAAATCAGTAGCACAAATAAGATTGCAGGGGTGAATGCTTGAAGCAGGGTGGGGCGGGAGAGCCGGGTGCAGCGCTGGGACTTGCAGCGCTGGGACTTGCCGCGCTGGGACTTGCCGCGCTGGGCGTGCAGCTGCACCGCAGCACGTGCGGTCTGAGTGACCCGAGCACGCGTCCCTCCGCAGACCCTCCTCTCGGCTGTGACCTGAAGCGGAAGTGGCAGGCAGGGTTACTGTTGAGATTCTCTGTGAGAGTAAATAGGACGTGAACTTCCTGTAATGCTGGAAGTTACCCGGAACGCTGGGGGTTTGCCTTTGGAGGAGCTCAGACCTGAGTAATTCCCTTGTGGACTGTCATTACGTGATCGCATGTGGTCATTTACAGTTTAAAGCTGCAGAGGGGAGGGACCAGAGGGCCACGTGCTAAGGGCACCCCCATTTCTGTCTCCCTCTGGGGCTCAGGGTTCACCACTGTCAATAGCACATGTCACAGCCTCTGACTGTCCTCCTGGCCCACCTCCGGTGGCCTCGCCCCCGTTTTAGTAAACAGGTCCAGCATTCACCGAGTCGTTCAAGGGCAGGGCTAGGACTGGCCTTGGAGCCTGTCTTTCTCTTACTGGCCCCTCTGCCGTTCCCAGGCCCTCAGCAGGGCCAGTCTTTTGTGTCCTGAAATTGGTCCTGAGCCCATCACCTCTGTCCATTCTGACTGCCACCACTGCCAACGCTGTCCCCACCCTGGGCTTTGTCAACAACCACCAGACTGCTTTCCCGGTTCCCGGCCGGCCCTTACCCTCCGTTCCCATGTCGGTCAGACCCCTTCCAGCCCCTCCGGTCCAGACGCCAGCTTTTGGGGGCCTGGCTCACAGTGCTCGCCAGGGGTGGTCACTGCAGGGAGATGCCCTTTGAGCGCACTATCTGAAACTGTGCCTGTTCTTTAATACATCAGACGGGCTGAGGCTTTTGATGTTTCCTTGAGGTGAGCACCTTCTCGACTTCGCAGATCCTGGCACCCGAAGTGCATCCAGTGAATGTTCCCTGGGTGCATCAAGAAGTTCTGTAGGAAACGGTCACAGCCATGGGAGCTGAGCTGGGAGCTTCAGTTGGGCCCTGGCTGGCGTTTCACTGCCCAGGGTCGGGCGGAGGGTGCAGGCGAGGCAGCTTCAGATTGCAGTCTGGTGTAAGAAGGGGCCCTGGAAGTGGGGGCAGCAGAGGGCCCTGCGGGTGAAAGCTGCCCCCTGACCATTCTGCAGAGGGCTCCGTTTCTCCAGGCAAGTGGGGACCCGTCAGTTTTGAAAGGTCGGCTGGAGAAGGAGATGGGAGAAATTGAAGGTTGGGTGTTAACCCTAAAGCATGGGTCGTGGTGTGGCTCCTTGAAGGTGTCTGACGGGAGTGGCATGAGAAAGGAGGTGCCAGCAGAGCAGTCACCTCTGATCGCAGGGGTGCCAGTGATCAGACTTGGAGGGAGCTAGTCACTTGTCATCGTCAGCCTACATTTGCTGAGCACCTCTGGTGTATGGGGCACACGTGGGGTCCCCAGGAGGGGGTCAGCTGGCCTGTCCCTGTGTGCAGCCCTGTCCTGTGAGCCAGCTGGGATCAGGGTGGCAGGGGCCCCTGTATTCTTGGCCTGCAGTGCCTGGGGTGGGGCCCATCCTGGGCATGTGGCCTGGGCTGGCAAGAGAGGAGAGACAGGAAATATTCTAGACCTGGCAACCTTTTTAAAGCCCTAGGTGTTTAGACTTGGGGCTTATTTTTCTAGCAGTGTCAGAAGGTCCATGGGTAGATAAAGTTTCTTATGAGAAGTCTTTGGGTCCTGGCCAGGTGGCTCAGTTGGTTGGAGCGTCATCCTGTACACCGAAGGTTTGCGGGTTCGGTCCTTGGTCAGGGCACCTACGGAAGGTAGCCATTCTGTGTTTCTCTCACATTGATGTTTCTCTCTCTCCACCCCGCTCCTTTTCTCTCTCTCACTGAAAACGTATCTGCCAGTGAGGGTCTTTTTATGTAAGCTTGTTCACGTTTTGGTAAAGGCAGGGTTTGCATATGAGCACTAAGGGGTAACTGCGCAGTCTGGGCCTGTGGGGGTGAGCACCAGCGCAGAGAGTGCCCCCCAGGTCGGGGCAGGGGACGCAGAACCTTTGTGAAGGTGAGCCGCGCCCCTCCCACACGTCCCCAAATTGAAGGTTGGTGTTGATGAGCTTCTGAACGTACTCTAATTTTTTCCTATCTGGTTTGGCTCATCTCTACCAGCTGGTAAATAGGAAATGTTCACGGTAGGAAGCCAATACTCTGTGGAGTGTAAACAGATGGAATCGATATAAAGTGACAAGGCAGCCCGCGCGGCGGCGAACACAGAGCCAGTGCGAGGAAGACAGCCGCCTCGGCCGCTCGTGCTCCGTTCCGGCTCATTTCGTCCTGAATAGCGCTCGTCGCCGCACAGCTGTGCCGGCCCCGCCTTCCTTCTGCGCTGATGATGACAACTCCAAAGAAAAACTTTAATTAAAGATTTTATATGAAATAGCCAAAAGTAGAATAATAAGGAAAATGAGCACTGATGTGTTTATTGTAAGAGAACTCCTCTTTCATGGTTTCGTTTGGAAAGTTTACTCCTTAAATGTACAACGATTGTGGTTGCCGTGACACAAAGGTGTGGGGTGACAGCAGAGGATGCAGAACCCCGCATTCCGCTGCGGAGCTGGGCCGAGGGCGCCAGGCTCTCCGCGGGGGCGTGATGGGGAGGCTGGGGTCAGGCCGCGGGCAGGCGTGGGGCGCCTCCCCAGCCCCTTCTGCTGGAAGCCAGGCAGAGAAGGCAGCTCTGAGTGAGGAGCGAGCAGGAGACAGCGGAAGGGGCCTGGTAAGACCTCGGCTGTCAAAGGTTAAGTCACTGTGTGAGGCTGGGCTCCAGCAGGAAGAAGCTTCGCCCTCCTTGAGCGGGGCGGGGGGGGGGGGGGGGGGGGGGGGGGGGGGGGGGGGGGGGGGGGGGGGGGGGGGGGGGGGGGGGGGCAGGCCCAGAGTGGAGTGTGCCACCTGAGGGGAATTTGGGCCTCCGGAGACCCTTTCAAGTCTGGGCGGGCATGTTTCTGTGGCTCACAGCTTTCCTTCCTGGAGCTCAAAGTGCTGCAAAAAGAATTTTAAACAAAGAACCGTAGAGTGATAATAACCCCCACTGTTAGCAGTTTATCGAACCACCCAGACTCAGTGGGGCACAAATACGTAGCCGTCTGAGTTCTCAAGTCTCATTGTCTGTTCCCAGGCAGGCACTAGCGCGCCTGCCTCCTCTGTCCCTGAAGGATGCTGTTTGAGGCAGGTCCCTGGCCTTCTGGCCACGGGCAGTGTAAAGGAGGCCAGTGCAGGCTGGCCCAGGCTAAAGCCTCAAGCTCTGGTCCAGCTGGGCAGCCTCTTCCCTCTTTCCAGTTGGTGGATCTGTGGGGGCCAGGGGAGGGAGCAGGTCCGTCTCCCTGCATTGTGTCCTCTGGGGGCAGCAGGCAAAGGCGGCTCTCTGACAGGGCACACAGGCAGGATCAGTGCTCTGGGGGCCTCCAAACTTAGGGCTCCTACTGAGGGGGCTCCGCTTCCTCCTCAGGCCGCTCGGTCCCCTGGCCTGATGAGCAGCCCCCGGAAGCAGGACAGCTCGCCTCTGCCTTTCTTGGTCTCTTCTTAACCTATGGACCATCCACAGCCCCCGCCCCCCACCAATGGCAGGTATGCGGGCCGCTCTCATCTGCCCAGCCCGACCTGCTCTGCGTGTCTGCTGAATTCCTAGTTCGAACCCAGGAAGGTGCACAGCGGGCCGCTGAGTTCGCTGGGAAACGAGATACCTATCTGCCCACCTCCTGCCTGTACAATGGCCAGCCTGGCCGGCAAGAGCGTCCTCCCCGTAAGGGCTGCAGCGGCCCCATCAGTGCATCCCTCCATCTGTCCAGCTCTTTACCCATCATCCATCTGTCCCTCCATCACCATCCATCCATCCACCCATCCATCCGTTCCATAAATGTTCATCGACCCAGGCATGCCCTGTTCTTGCCCTGGACTCCCGCCCACTGCAGAACTGTCCTCTCACCGCCCATGTCAGCTTGGGCTGGGCAGCAGGGCTGTGGCTGGGGGGAGGAATGCTGGTTCAGGCCCTTGCTATTTCCTGGCCTGAGTGTGGTTTCCTGGTTGTTTGGATCTCTGTCCTCAGCCTTTGGTCCAGCCGGCGGTTCTATCAAACCGCCATTCACAGAGACACACGAGCGAGTTTCCCCTCTCACACACTGGCCCAGCGCCCTCGTTCATTCCCGTTTCATGGAGGAGGAAACGGAGGGTGAGGCGCTGCTCCAGTGTGCGGGGAAGAAGCCAGTGGTCTCAAAGGGGAGGGGGGTGTGCCTCAGTGCAGGCCGAAGGAAGGCACAGGTGGGCCTGGCGACCCAGGGAGGGCTGGCAGGGAGCTGTCCTGCAGAGGACACCAGCCGAGCAGAGTCTCGGGTGATGAGCGCACTTGACTGTGTGAGAAAGAACACGGAGCCTGCAGGGGAGGGAGGGGATGTGTGGTTGACAGGTCTCTGGGGGAGGTGGTCAGATTATCTAGGGTTTGGCAGGCAGGGCAAGGACTTTCCTTAGTGGGACGAGACCATGCTGTGCTCGTGAATGGAACAGTTCCTACACTGGAGCTGGGGGCCGTGGGGATGCGTGACTGTGTGAGCCGGAGCTGGGGCGGGGCGTCCACAGGAGGCTCAGAGACGGCTGGCTCTTGCTGTAGACTTGCCCATGTTACACCGAAGTCTCGCTGGCCTAGGAAGGAGCTAGCTGCTGCCTACACCATCCCAGTCTCTTTCTCTCCCCTTTCCTCTGCGGCCCTCTCCTCCCTTTGCAGGGCAGCAGGGGATGGGGAGTGGTGGGGCTACCCCTGGGGCCCCCACCACGTCCGTTTCTTCTGCCTTTGCCTTTCGTCCCACCCGGGACGGGACAAGCCTTGTGACAAGGCCATGGCTCCGACTTGGTTGCCTTTGATGGGCCTCGCCATCTGCAGCTCTGTTCAGACCCTGCCAAACTTCAGCCTGACAAACGATAAGAAACTTGGAGACATACCTCTGGTGGGAGTGAGTTCTGTGCCAGGCTGGCGGCTCCCCGGCGTTCTGGGCGGAGGTCCATATGGGTTGCTCTGGGGTTTTAAAAAAGCACAGCCTCTCCTGTCCAGCGCCTCACAGAGGAGGTGGGCTGGATCGCACCTTGGACTGGGTGCACGGCTTTGTTTGGCCAAGGGCGCACGCGCTCTTGAGGCCAGGCCTGTGCTTCAGAGCTTTAGCTGCAGTGAGGGGGCAGTGCAGCCCCAGTTCACACTGCCCCGTCTTCCTCTTCGGGACCCCCCAGTTTCGGATATTGAATAGTTTCAGCCAGCGCCCTCTGGGGGTTGGAAGTGGGAGATGGATGTGGAACTTAGCACAGGACTTTGCCCATAACCGACATTCAGTTAACATGCGTTCAGTTAGCATGTTACTCCACTCAGGATCGGCCCCGAGGGGGCGTCACAGATGTATAACAAGGCTTCCCTACAGTGCGGCTGTTCCCCAAGCAGGTGGAGGGGGAGCAGGGAGCAGGCATTTGGGGGTGGGGTGTGGGGGACAGACAGTAGAAACAAGCATTGTATTTAGTGTTGAGAAGGATTCTATGAAGGTAAGCATGTCGGGAGGGGAGGTGTCTTGTCTTATAGGCGTGTTCAGGAGATGCCGTTTTGTTTTGGTTTTTTAAAATAAGATTTTATTTATTTATTTTTGGAGACAGGGAAAGGGAGAGAAAAAGATCAGGGGAGAAATATCAATGTGTGGTTGCCTTTTGCATTCCCCCCCACTGGGGCCCTGACCCACAACCCAGGCATGTGCCCTGACTGGGAATCGAGCCAGTGACCCTTTGGTTCTCAGGCCAGCGCTCAATCTAAGCCACACCAGCCAGGGCAGGAGATTCCATTTTGATAAGTTGACACTTGGGCTGAGACCCTGACAACTGCAGGGTGGCTGGTGGCTCCCGGGCAGAGTGTTGCGGTGCACACAGATGCCCTGAGGCAGGAGGATCTGGCCCTCGAGGGCGGCAGCAGGCCTGTGTGGCTGGGAGAGCCACACCGGTGGGGGGAGCGGAGGGGGAGAGCTGCTGGGAGCCAGTCTCGGGGTGTCATAGCAAGACCTGGCCTCACCCTGGTGACACAGGCGGGATTCTGCAACCATGGCGACAGGAGGGCTGCAAGGCTCTTCAGACAGAGAGGACAAGGTGTGTGGGTGGGAAGAGGAGAGTCTGCCAGGTGGCCCTGCCCAGTTTGGGGTGGGCAGGCTATGGGAGGGGAGGTGGGTGGGCCTGGCCAGGATGTCACTGGGCAGTTGGGCCCAGAGCAGAGGCCAAGGCTGGAGACAGGCCTATGAGAGCCTCCAGCTGCCCCTCAAGGATGCAGGGCCGGGCCACCAGGCATCAGTGTGGTGACCGGAGGACTGAGCCCTAGGGTGCTCTGAGTGTGGGGGTTGGGAGAGGAGGGCTGAGGAGGGGACACCAGGAGGCAGAATGGCAAAGGGAACGGGGAGAGGGCTGTGGCTGCTGTAGGAGACGGGCTTCCGGGAAGAAGGGGGCATGAGCTGTGTGGGGGCTGCTCTGGGGACAGAGTGGGGGCTGCTCAGGGGTCCTGGAGACTGGCCGCATGGGCATGGGGTCTGAGGACAGGGAGCAGAGGGGAGAGAAAAGGAGCCAGGGCAGCGGGCGGGGTCCTGGTGGGGAGAAGGTTGCTGGGGCTTGGTGCTCAGGGGAGGGAGCTAGGGAGGTGGGAGAGGTGCTTGGGCCGTGGGTCTAGCTAGATTGGGGGTAGCAGTTATTAGGAATTATTAGGAATGATTAGGGGTGGCATTTGAGCGGGTAGCTATGCACCCTCGAGGGAGGTGGACCATGAGCTGAGGGACCAGTTATCAGCGGTCAGTTGTGCGAAGTAGTGTGGACACTGGTGGGCACGCCAGGGGCTCAGGGCCCCCGGAGAGCTGTGAGGGGGTGTGGGAGGGTCTCCCCTCCTTGCAGGAGGGGCTGGAGTTAGGAAGTCCCAGGGGCCGGTTCAGTGGCTTCTATGGCGTGACCAGGACAGCCACCCCGGAGGAGCTGCGAGGCCGTTTGCTCCTGGAATCCGGTCAGCCCAAGACTGTTGGTGAAGGGAACCGTCAGGGGATATATCGATAAAAGAGAACAAATCTGTTCCCCTTGGAGTTGTCCCTAAACCCTCTCCTCGGAGTTTGCCCATTTTCCTCCGAATCGGGGCTGCCCTTGGGTCTGGTCCAGTGTGGGTTGGTGGAGAGAGGCCTTCCAGAGCCCAGCCCTCCTGGCCGCTCAGCACTCTTCCTCCACAGTCCCAGCTGCTGTGTGTCCTGGTGGGGACTGAGCGGTGATTCCACGCTGGTTCGGTCACCCCCAGCACCTCTCCTAGCTCAGACGCCATCTCCTGCAGAAAACCTCCCAGATGGCTCTAGCTGGAAGTGCTTATTCTCCCTGGGAAGGCCTAGGGCACCTCGTTTGTCTCTGTGAGTTGGCTCCTGCCCCACCCCCGACTGGGCTTTGTTCAGCTTTCATGGATGTGCCGCGCAGTCTCTGTGCTGCAGGGTCAGGTGACACTGATTTCACCTGAGGTCAAGTCCCAGCATCATCCACGTCCAGCCAGGTCATGTTGGGTGGCCCATGGATCCTCCCTAAACCTCCGTTTTATCTAAAAATGGGAAACGGTCCCACTGCCTTCACGTGGGCTGGGAGGAGGCAGCCACGTGGCTCTGCGCGGGGCACACGTGGAGCCCGATGGGCGTTTCTCCCCTTAAACATAAGTAGCTGAAGGGCAGGTGCGCGGTGTGGCACTCCGCGTACCTCCACGGGCCAGGTCAGGCGCTCACGCCGTCTGCCCAGCAAGGCTGCGCCTGCTGAACTTGGGGCAGAGCTCTGTAAAAATTTTCTGTAACATCTTTTAAAAATTCAGAGGGGTTGAAATACACAGTCATATTTTTCATTCAGCTCCTAGTAAAAATAGTTTGCATATGGCTATGAAAAACAAAACGCGTACAAGTTTAGGTGTGCCAGAACTGTGGTTCTGAAGTATCAGTTAACAAAAAAAGATTTTTCATATGGCTTAAAAGGGAATGAACTGTGGATGGGACTTACTGCTTTACATTAGGGTTTGTTTTTTTAATTTACTAAGACTATTTACAGAGGAAATCGCCTTGAAAACATTCAATAAATGCAAAGTGTTCTTTTTTCCATAGACATGTCATTTTGCAATGCCTACAACTGGAGTCTTTGAAAACATTTTATTTTATAAGAAGCCATTTAAAAGCTCATGTTTCTCATTGCCATTCGGTTTTCCACACTGGGTCTTCTGACTTTTCCTAAATCACTTTATACACAGATTTTAAGAAACATTAAAACTGTCGTCAGCGCCCTGGAGCTCATCGATGTCCACAAGACGGGCCTGGTCCGGCCGCAGGGGCTGCGGCGGGTCCTGGAGACCTTCTGTTTGAGGATGACAGACGAAGAGTACAAAGTGTGAGTGAGTGTAGAACTCGAGACCAGTCCCCAAATGGGACCTGTCGGGTGCCTTGGGGCCACAGTTGTCCTCCCTCCTGCCCTGCTCCTCCAGTATTCTGGAAAGAGGCCCCCCCCCCCCCCCCTCNAGTTTTCTGGAAAGAGGCCCCCCCCCCCCCCCGCTGCCTCCTTTCCCCTGTCCCTGCCCCTCTCTGTGGATTCTCAGACGTGGGGGCTGGGGGTTCTCATTCCTGGGGAACCTGGGGTGTGTGCATCTGGCCTGCAGCCTCAGCATCGTGATTCAAGCCCTCCGTCACCAACCCCCTCTCCTCCGGGCTGGCACCGCGCTCTCCCTCCCATGCGGCTCCAGCTCGCAGTGGACTTGTTCTCAGAACTCGTGTGGGGAGGTGTTGGGAGAAAAATGAAGAATTTTCCGCCTGCATTCATGAGTTAATGGGCTCCCTGTTGGCTTTCCGTCCTGATGGAACAGCCGAGACTTCACTCTCCCTGGAGACCCGTTCCTGCCGAGGTGGGTGGGTGGGGGGTGCTGTTGCCATGGGGGAGAGCAAACCACTGACTGTTTAGCTGTTCCTTGGTGTCGGTAAGCCCCTTCCTTGTGCTCCTGACTCCGGGGCAGTCGTGGGCGGGCCGCCAGCTTGGCTTTTTTTTTTTTTTTTGAGCCTCCAGTAGTCTAGAGCATTTAGAAGGAGCCAGGTGTTTGGCTTCAGTGGCTTCTTGAGTTTTGAATGGAAGCCACTGGAAGGGGGGCCCAAGTTTAGCTTTATTTATATAGTACTCAGCTGGGAGGCACTCTCGCTCCTGCCTTTCCCGCTTTCGTGACCACCCTCCAGCCCACTCGAGAAGCACACGCCTCAGCAGGCCACCCAGAGGCCTGGGTTCCACCTCACGAGAAACCGCTGTGCGAGTGGCTGGCTGCGTCCCTCACACAGAGTGGGTCAAACGTCCACGTGACTGTCACAGGCCCTGCAGGGTCTGAAAAGCAAGGAGACGTTTAAAAAATGGATATTTCCTAGTCTGCTGAATAATTCCTTTTTTCCTCTTTATAACCCACCTCAGAATATAAAAGCCATAATAGATGTTTTAATTTTTACATCTTTCCGGCTGGGAAAGTGTCCAGAATAAGATCCAAACAAAACAAATTAAATAATTTTGTGCACGTAATTATAGAACAGAAGCAACGCTCTTTTAAAGCAGGCAATCAAAAAACAAAACTGTTTTATTTGACAATAAACCTTGCGTTTGGCACCGCAGTCTCCAACCTAGTAAATCTATAAAAAATGTTACTGTCTGTTTCTCCATCTCACAAGCATTGAATAATAAAGAACTCCACACGTTTTTATTTGAGATTTTTTTAAGCCTCAAAAACAATCCTGCTTTCATGATAAGGCTTGAGAAACTTAATAGAATTGCTTTCCTTAAGGATGGAAACGTAGGAGATCAAAGCAGCCCATTTCTTCAATTGCTTTAATGCCTCTCTGACTGAGGCTGAAGAGTGTGCTCGTTCCTGGAGAAGCTGCTTCAGTGTTAGCGTTGCCTTTTAGTGTTTGGAGCAGGAGACACAATGCATCTTTGAATCTTTTTTTTTTTAATAGCTTTCTGTTTCATTTTGGCCTTCAGTTCTTGGCCTAGGCATTGAAGTCAGGCGTGCTTGGGGTCTGGCCTGTGTCCAGCCTTCACTCGCTCTCGGGCCATGGGGGGCCACCATGCCTCTCGGAGACTCAGTTTTCTCTTAAAGAGCCGGAGACCGAGGAGCCGCCCTTGCAGGGCTCGTATGAAGATTCCACATAATGCGCAAAGCTCGCCCCGCGCCAGGCACAGAGCAGGAGCTTCAGTTGTAGGGACGGGGCCGTCACCCGTCGACTGCACGGGAAGCAGCTCTCTGGGGGCTCCAGAATTCCGTCCCGTCTGTGTGAATGAGGGGCCAGAGAAGGCCCCCCGAGTTTCATACTTAATGAGACCGTCCTGAGACCCCTGGGTTTTCTTTTATTGTTCCCACCTTGCACCACTCTACCTCCCACCACCTGCAGACCAAAGGGTCTGACTCCAGGGGAAATAACCTATGAGCAGCATGAGAAACAAATCCCTCCCTCCCCTCTCACTAGAGACCAGTCTGCTGCCAGAGCCTAGGAGGGAAGCCCAAGGCTCAGCTCCAGCTGGTGAACTTGGAGAGGTTTACTGGTTGGGAGGTGTCTCCCCTTTGCCCTGAGAGCCCGCCTTCCCATGTGTTTGGACTTGCCTGGGGGTCTCGGTGGACGTGTGGGTTCAGGTCCCTGGGAAAGCGGCCTTGCTTGTGGCACCTTAGGAAGGGTTGTGTGTCCCGGGCCTTTGTTCTTGTAAAAACGCTTTGTGAGACCCTGCAGGCTGGGCAGCGCTGAGGCTCCGTCTTTGAAATTTCATCGGCATGGGCACTGTTACCACAGACTTCTGTCTGTCTGTCTGTCTGTGCTTGGTGAACCTGCAGCGGGCACTGTAACCGAGTGTGCACTGCATGTTAGGGAAGGTCAGGTGCTCTAGGGGCAGGTAGGACTTCGCAGGACTGCGGGCCTTCGCAGAAAACGAGGAAGCTGGTGGCGAGACTTTCTGCAGCACGCTGTCGCTTTCCTGGAGCAGAGAGCGGCCACCACTTTTGGGTGGTCAGCAGACAGAGCATGGGAGCCACAGTCTGGGTTCTGGAACTTGCAGCCTCCTTGTCCTTGTCGCCAGACAGATGCTGCGGATGAAAGGGAGCTATCGAGGGCGTTCAGCATCTGGCAGCCATCATGTCGCAAGACAATTTTGCTTTTTAGAACAATAGACAAGCTTTGTCAAAGCGGAAGAAAAGGTGCTCACTGAAATGAATGCATGACATTACTGTGTTAAATTTGGAAAACAGGAAAATAACAAATACTTTAAGGGGTAATTACTAACTTTGTAGAAAGCAGCACAGAATTGGATAATTATAGAAACCAACACATATGGAGGTAATGTAACCAAACACTTAAAACTGTCATTTTTTAATAAATGTAATAATGCAGAAATTGTGTAGAAAACCATTTATCAAGTGGCAGATTTGAATAATTGGAAAAAATTCCCCTTTATTTTAACTTTAAAAAGGAGTATTTGTGTATTTCAGAGAGAAACATTGGTTGTGTTTAAAAATGTCCTCTTTATGGGAATCATAGCATGGCCATGACACCCGCCCCACCCCCACCCCTGCACTCAACTTGCTTTGAAACAAACTGTCACCTGGGACCTCGGTTTCCTTGGGGAGATGATGTGCTTGGTCAACACCGTGGGCCACGTTCTCCCCTCCACCCAGCTCTAGGTTTCTCTGACGAGTGACGTGTCACGGGGAGCACCTGTCCGTGGCGCAGCCCCCTGCCACCAGTGACAGAAGGGAAGTGGGACCTGGACTTGCTCTGAGTGCAGAGGCGCAGCCCTCCTGCCGCCTACGCCCTGGCGCCCCCCGCCTCCTGCCAGAGAAGGAAGTCCCAGGGGTGTCCCGGGCAGGGCTGCCCCAGCAGGTCCCAGGCGGTCCTGTCCCTTTCAAGTGCGGGTGTTCACCCACCCGCAGGGTCAGGGGCCCTCCTTAGAAGTGTCCATTTCTTGAAGAAAAGGTGACATTTGCTGGGGGTCTCGTTTTCCTTTTTTTGTTAATAACACGTCATCAAGATTTTATTGTCACGTAATAAAACAAAACTGAGAAATGGACCCCGTGGCTCTTTCTCCTCCCATCTCCTCCCAGTCAGAGCGCTTGCGCCCCTCAGTGGCCAGCGCGGTCCCAGCTCTGCCGCTGGGCTCCAGGCTCTCAAGCCGCAGCGCGCTCTTCGCAGTTTCAGCGTTTTTGCGGAAAATCGGCTTGGTCTGGCGCCATGGCCACTCCGCGCCCGTCCTCGCGCCCCTGCTCGCCCTGGGGGGCTCCGGGGCTAGCGCTCGCCGCTGCCCTGCCAGGAAGTCCAGCGAGCGCCGGCAATTGGAGAGGAAGAAGCACTGGGCTCTAGTTTAACTCCGGCTCCATTTGGCAGCACACGTGGAAGTGAGTGCTCTGGCCATTCCCGGTCACAGGAGGGTGTTTCTGTTTCAGGTTTGCGCAGCACTACGACATCGATAAAGACGCCGTGGTGGATTACAATGTTTTTTTGAAGAACCTCAGTATAAATAATAACTTAAACCTTAAGTACCACATGGGAAACCAAGGTACGTATTTTTCAAGTTCAGAGCTGAACATGTCATCACCCTTTGCACTGGTAATCCCTCTCCTGCGGGCCCGTCCGAGGAAGTGGTGTCCGACAGGGACGTGCGTTATCCCCAGGGGGGTCCGGGTGTCGTGACTTGTGAGTCACCGACGTGTGCACTGCAGTGTGCAGCCCCGAGCCGCGGTAACAGGCCGGGGTAACAGGAGCGCGCATGGGGGGCACAAGCAAATGGCGGGAAGGAAAGTCCAAACCCCAGATTATTTTGAAATGGTATGTCTCCAGGTGCTGTTTGGTTCTTCTTCCTGCTGCTTCCAACTTTTCCAAAGTTTTTGACAATCAGCACGATACTCCTTTCATGATGGGGAAGAATCTCGTGATAAAAGGGCAAAAAGTTGAGTAGTTTATACGAAGCCAATGCAGGTTTAGAAGCTGGAAAAGGAGAAGTTTGCCTTTCCTCATCCCAGCCTGGTGGGTCCCCTGAGGACGCGGGTCTGAGGGATGCAGTCGCAGAGTCTCGCTTGCAGCCCTCTGGTCCCTCGAGGCCGGGGCTTTCCTTCCTCCGAGCCCACCGCCTGTGAGCGGCTCATTCCACAGCGGTTGTTGCCCAGTGCTTTCAGCCCCGCACCGGCTCCCTGCGCGCCTGGTTGGCAGGCCTGCCTCACCGGCCAGCTCTCTGACTGCAGCGCGGCGCCTCCCACCGAGGCAGGTGCTCCGGGCTCCTCGAGGTAAAGCCTCCCGAGTTCCGGGAGTCACTGGACCGGGTGATCTCCAGGGGCCCTTCGTCCTTCGTGTTCTGTTAGTTCATGTGCGGGTCTGGCGCTGCCAGGCCGTGGGGGTGCGGAACCAAGGACACCCTCTGTGTTTACGAAGTGTGTGTGTGTGTGTGTGTGTGTACAGGGTCCAGCAGAAGTACGTCTGCTTAGTGTGGTTGGGAGGATAGTTTTATGGGTGTAATAATTTGTTGTTTTAATTCGAACATCATACGGTGTGTGTATGATGGGTGTGACATTGTCGTGCTACGGAATTCCACATTTGTGATTTTGTAATAAAAAAGGTGTTATTTGTGCCGGACTCTGTGTGTAACATACACATTAAATAGGGCAGGTGAGAGCAAATAAGTCCCATAAAAAAGAATAATCAAAAGCAACAATTTATTGTGTTCTGTGTAGACACTATAACCTTAGTTTCAGTTTTTATTTCTCTCAGTGGTGTTGTGCAGCGGGTCTCAGGGTCCCAGTTTCAGTGAGAAGACTCGGACCTGGGTGCCACCCAGCCACTCTGTAGTGGAGCTGAGACTTGGCCGTTCAGCTCCACAGGAAATGGTTAAAATGCCTTCGAGGGAAGAACAGATGCCACGGGGTGCTCACGGGGGTGGGGAGGTGGCGGAGCGGGGAGGTGCAGGACCAGGGCTCCCAGGATGTGTGTGACGGATGCCAAGGGATTAGGTAGGTTGGCCGGAAGCCTGGGCCGTGCGGTTCGCCCAGGGGGGAGGTAAGGGGGGATCTAGCCTGACTGAGGAGTGTTTTCATCCTGAGTAAGTTTATGTACCAAGTTGATTACCGTAATAGTTGACCCCACTTAATGAGCGCTTGTTCCATGCCAGGCATCTGTCTTTCTTCACAGTCACCACAGCCAGGGGAGGTGGGCACAGGGGCAGAGGAGCAAGGGTATGGCCCCCCACAAATAAACCACCACCATCAGCCTCAGTTCTGGCCTCTTCCCGTGCAAGTCTGTGCAGGGGAGGGACAAAGGGGAAGAAAGACATTGGAGGAACAAGTTCATGTGCAGGGTCCGGCAGAAGTAAGACTGCCTGAGTGAGGTTGGTGGGGCATACCCGTGGGTGTGATAACTCACAGTTTTAACCGGAACATTGCACCTGCAATGCCATGTGGTGTGCTTGAGTGTGATACTGTTGTGTTACGGAATCACATGCTTAGGATTTTGTAATAAAAAGGGGTGTTTTGGGGCTGAACTCTATATGCTATGTTGTGTGTTTATTTCTACTTGAGTGTATCAGAAAAATAGAAATTGAAATGAAGAATGAGGAAAATGTTGACTAAGTCTTGGCTGCATGTCACGTGGGCAGGTCACACTTCCCCCCTTCAGACCCTTGTGGACTTTGACCCACTGCCTTCTGCTGCCAAGGACGCATGTGCAGAAGTCCTGGGCTCCCCCCAATTTCCTCCCTGGTTGGACCTGGCTGCCTGAAGGGTTCTGTACCCCCAAATTTCAGCAGTGTGGCTGGGTATGTCTTAGTGTTGAGCTTTCTGTATCAATTTCCCGACACACAGTGTATTTTCAACTTGCCCATGTAATTATTTCTTTATGTCAAGGGTTTTTTTGGGGGTAATAATAGTATGTATTTTCTAATATCTTCTGTTCCATTTTTCAGATTTTTAGCCTCAGGGATGCACATTATCCTTGTGTTGGATCGTCTTTGTCCTCCACGTCAATTACAGTCTTTCACTGGGCTTTGCTCGCTTTTCCCTCTGTGTTCTCGAGGGTCATCTCGGCTCCTCTGTCTGCACCAGTAATTCGATTTTCACTGAAGTATATTCTGTTACTCGCTGGGTCTACTTTATCGCTTCTATAATGGTGTTTCCTTTGGTCTGCTATATTATTTTTCATCTCATTTTGTTGTTTTATTATCTGCTTTTATTCTTTTATTGAATTCATGATCTTGTTAAGAAGTTCTATAAAGTGATTCCATACCTCGAGTTAGATTTCTTCCAAAATGGGATCTTTGCCTTTTTGCGTTACGCCCCCCTTCCTTCTCCATCCCCCTGCCTGCCCCTCGACATTTTTCCTGTAGGGTTTGCATAATTTTAAGAAATTCGGAGAAGCGAGCATTTTAGTCCATTGTACGTCTTTAATTAATCACAATCGACTTGTAAACAATATTACACAGAGTCGTGTGACGTGACAGTGTCTGCCCAGTTCTTCTTCCCTGCTTTTGGTTGTATTTCTGTCATATATCGTACTTTCACAGACACTAGAAGCACCGCACATTGCTACAACTTCTATTTTCATTATATTTTATTGATTATGCTATCCCAGTTGTCCTGATTTTTCTCCCTGTGCCCTCGTCTATCCGGCACCCCCACTCCCTCAGGTGGCCCCCCACCATTGTCCATGTCCGCGGAGCATGTGTGTGAGTTCTCTGGCTGCTCCGTGTCCTACGCTGGACTTACATGCCCCTGGCTGTTCTGTGACTGCCTGTTCGTACTTCTCAATCCCCTCACCGCTTCCCCCATTCTCCGCCAGACCCCCTCACATCTGGCAACCATCAAAAAACTGTCCGTATCCATGATTCTGTCTGTTCTTCTTATTTGCTTAGTTTGCTTTTTAGATTGAATTGCTGATAGACATGTATTTTTTGCCATTTTATTGTTCATAGTTTTGATCTTCTTTTTCTTAAATAAGTTCCTTTAACATTTTATATAATAGCGATTTGGTGATGATAAACTCCTTTTGTGTTTTCTTGTCTGGGAAGCTCTTTATTTGCTCTTCAATTCTAAATGAAAGCTTTGCTGGGTAGAACAATCTTGACTGTAGGTCCCCACTTTTCATGACTTTGAATATTTCCTGCTAGTCCTTTCTTGCCTGAAGAGTTTCTTTTGAGAACCCAGCTGACGGTCTCACAGGGACTCCCCTGTAGGTGACTAACTGCTTTCCTCCTGCTGCTTTTAAGATTCTCTCTTTACCTTTAACCTCTGGCATTTCAATTATGATGTGTCTTGGAGGGGGCCTCTTTGCCCCCGTCTCTTTTGGGACTCTCCCTGCTTCCTGGACTTGCATGCCCATCTCCTTCAAGTTAGGGAGGTTTTCTTTCACTGTTTTCAAACAGATTTCCATTTTCTTGCTCTTTTCTTCTTCTGACATCCCTATGATGTGAATGTTGGACCTTTTGAAGTTGTCCCAGAAGCTGCTTATACTGTCCTCATTTTTTTTGGATTCTTTTTTCTTGTTCTGATTGGTTGTGCTGGGTTTTTTTTCTTCCCTGGGTTCCATATCATTGATCTGAATGTCAGCGTCATCTACTCTACTGTTTCCCTGTAAATTGTTCTTTATTTCAATTAGTGTATCCTTCATTTCTTACTGGAATTTTTTATGCTGCTGAGGTCCTCACTGAGTTCCTTGGGCTTCCTTATAAACAGTGTTTTGAACTTTGCATCTGATAGATTGCTTACCTCCATTTCATTTAGCTCTTTTTCTGGAGTTTTGATCTTTTCTTTCATTTGGGCCATGTTTCTTTGTCTCCTTGTTTTGGCAGCCTCCCTGTGTTTGTTTCTATGTATTAGATAGAGCTGCTTTGACTCGAGGTCTTGACAGCATAGCCTAATATAGTAAGTGTCCTGTAGGGCCCAGTGGCTCAGCGTCCCCTATCACCCAGGCTGGGTACTCGAGGTGCGCCCTTCGTGTGGGCTGAGCGCATCCTCCTCTGGTGGTTAAGCCTTGGTTGCTGTTAGCAGATCATCAGGAGGGATTTACCCAGACACGGCTGTACCCCAGGTAAACCCAGGGATTTACTGGGGTACAACTGTGCCTGGGCTGTTCCCAGACACCCGGGCACAGCTGCGAGGACTGGCTGTGACCACTGACCACCAACCTCTGCGCTCTGTGGAGGACTGGCTGTGCAGGGCCAGGTGGTGGGGCTCTGACCTGGTCTGCAGCTGTCCACTGGGTGCGCAGGCTCTGGGGTTCCCTCAGCTCCCCCAGATCTTTTACCTTCTTTCAGCAGGCCAAGGTCACCCCCCACTTTAGGCACCCTGCCTAAGCTGTAAAGTGATCTGAGGTGGCTGCTCCTTGTGCTTGGAGATTCCCAGGCAAAGCCAAGCTCTGAATCTAAGCTGCTGCTACTGCCGGGCCTGGGGCTCCCTGAGGCCGACTGTTACTTGTTTGATGGGGTTTAGGAAGCTGTGGAGCAGGAACCAAGACCAGCCATTCATATAGGAAAGCAGCTTGGGTGGACCCAGGAGTTGAGTGGGGTGGAGTCCCTGGGGGTCTCCACGGCGGGCCACACAGTGGTATCCAGGTTGGTGCAGTCTCAGACGCGCACCAGCTTGCTGGCCCTGTGCGGGGAGGGTTCAGAAAAGGGACAGTGGCCTCTGCTCACTGTGATGCCAGACAGTTCGGTTTCTCCCCATGTGCCACTGGCCTTTCACGCTGCTACCCCAGTGCTGGACCTCAAAGGAAGCAAGTCTGAGTAGGTGAGTCCATGTGTGGGTTCTTTAAGAGGAACCACTCAGGGCTCCAAAAGTTTCTTCCACTGACTCATTTCTTGCTGGTTTTTGCAGCCAGAAATATTAGGGATTTACCTTCCTGGCACTGAAACCCTGGGCTGAGGGGCCTGGGTGGGGCTGGGACCCCTCGCTCCTAAGACATCACTCCCCAATTTTTGTCCACCACACATGCATGAGGGACCAGCCCGCTCCGTGTCTGTGGTCCTCCTACCAGTCTGGATGGATGTGGTCTCTTTATTCCATGGTTGTCAGACTTCCGTTCAACTTGACTTCTGACAGTTCTGAGTGATGCTGGTTCTGTGTTTGAGTTACAGTGTTGATGTGGTCGTGTGAGGAGGCATGTATCTCTCTACCGATTTCAAATTGTAACCGACCAGACTGGGTCTCATCCACATGGTGCCTGGATGGCCCACCCAGCAGGGAGTGTTGAGGGGAACAGGTTTTAGTTACAGGATTCCAGCCCTGGGCAAGAGGGCCGGGAGCACTCTTGCTCAGAGCCCTGCTCTCCCACGGGACCCAGCACTTGCCCTGCTCCCTAACAGGCTCTAATCCACAACCACACCCAGAAGTTCCCCATGTCCTCATCTGTTCCTAAGCCAGCTGCACAAACAGGTCTCTACCCCCTCTGGAATGTGCACTTGTGGGGTTCGGGGTCGCCACCCTCTCACAGCAGCTCCCTCATTCAGCATCTGGGGGGCGTTGTCCTCAGCCTCCACGCAATGGCCTGGGAAGCTTGTGCCGTGTTTCGCTGGATCGTGGTGGAGGCCAGGGAGGGACACATCCCAAGAGAGTGGCTTCCCCGTACGTCCTTCGGAGAAGCGGGCTGACTCAGCCTTTCCAGTCACAGTTCAGTTCAGCTTTGAGCATCCCCCACGAACCCGTGCTTGGTTCGGCAGCTCCCCGCACACCTCCACGAGCCCTCTCCTTACACCCCGTCCTCCAGCCTGCGGGGCAGCTGCCTTGCTACAGACTGCACAGCTTCCTCCTCCTCACCATCCCAGGCCTGGTGGTGGAATCCCCTTCTCCGTCAGCCCACTGTTATTTTAACCTCGAGGCCCGGACCTTCCTGTGTGACCTCATAGCCAGCCCCTCCTGTGATGCGCTGCTTTGCCAGTTACCCGTATCTTTTACCTTCTTTCAGCTGCCATCTTTAGTTAGGGCAAGTTACCCATAATGCGCAGGACATCCGGGTGGGCATCCACCTCCCCTGGCTGTCTCGAGTCACTGTACCCAGAAAGTCACATACACCTTTTGCCTGGGGCAGCAACACAGCCACCAGCTTGTCATTGTTATGCATAGTATCTTAACCACCGTATCTTCCACTTTTTCCTTCCCCCAATCCAGGTTTGGCAGGGTTTCAGGGGACCCCTGCTCTGCACCCCATTACAAAATGAGCAAGACTCCTTCAGAGAAAATTTAGGGACTATGGGGAGGTGGCAGGAATGACGAAGCTTCCCTGAAACCTGGTATAACTGGATGAGGTGCGGTCAGGTCTGCAGCCAGCCGACGAGGTGGTTCCTGAGGGCAGGTCTCGACCTTCAATAGCCCTTCGCCCCCACCCCTCACGGGGCCTGGCTTGACGGTTCTGGAGTCCCATGGGTTTCTTTAGATGTGCTGTGCGCTTCCCTGTGAGCGTCCGTCAGCGTACCAGTGGCGCCAGAGTGGAGGGGGCATAGGATGGTGTCAGCAAGTGCGTGGCCAAGGCAGAGCATGGTTTGGGCGTGGCTTCCTCATCTCTCAGTGAGGCTGTGCCCGCTGTATCTCTCAGTGAGGCTGTGCCCGCTGTATCTCTCAGTGAGGCTGTGCCCGCTGTATCTCTCAGTGAGGCTGTGCCCGCTGTTCTGAGAGCCCGTCCCAATGCTCGGCCCGCCCAGGCCCCAGCATCCTGGGTTGAGTCCCGAAGGACTGGCTGGCTTTGGATTTTATTGTGTTGCCAGACTCCACTGTGGAGGCCTTGCCTCTCCACACCCACCCCCTCCAGCCTCCCTCCCTTCCTCCCTCCCTCCCTCTCTTCCTTCCCTCTGTCTTTCCTTCCTTCCTTCCTTCCTTTTTTTCTTTTGGTAGGAAGTAGAATTCCAGATGACTGGCAGTTTGTTAACTACAGCTGAGTAGTTACCAGTGTATGCTTCATTTGAGTGAAGCTTATTTGCAGACATGTTAGGAAATAAATCTGGGAAACCATTTGTGATTCTTTGCAGTCAGCGTTGAGGAAGAAATGCCTGTATTTTAGATTTATTTCATTATCTTTTATCATAAAAATAATGCATGCTTGTTGAAAAAAAAGCCAGAAAACACACGGAACACAGAATAACAGTCCCCTGTAATCCTCCACTTGAATCCCACCACTGTAATCGTGTTGGCGTATTATCCTCCCAGATTTTGTTTCTGATGCATGAGTGGATGGATGGCTGGGTGGATGGATGCATAGGCAGATATGAAAAGTGTTAAAATGAGAATTAAATTATACTAGTTTTTCCTTTCGATCACGAAACACTATATATCAAAGAAAAATTTCCACATCCATTCATTGAGACAGGTGCCTTTGTTCTAAATATCTGGGTAGTATTCACAGACCGGACAAGCCATGATTTATAAAGCCAACCCTCTCTCTGTTCGCGAGCACCGAAATTGTGTCAGTTCCTTCCCCCTGTCAACGGTGCAGAGCGCACCCTTCCCGGGGCGGGTCTGTTGGGTGGCCCTCTCAGCCCTGCGCTGTCGAGTTCTGGAAGGGGACTAAGGGGCGTTCGGGTCCGGGTTCTCTCTGCACAAGTTCCGGCCCCCGGTTCCCTTACCGCTCCCTTTAGTCCCTGCCGACTCAACAAGTGGGAAAAAACGTTAACTTGTTTTAATTAGACTTTAAAAATTACCAGTGACTTTGAGCAGTTTTTCATACATTTGTTGGATTTTTTTAGTCCTTTTTATGTGAATTACCTGTTTATAACGTTGGTCTATTGCTCTACTGAGTGTATTTTTATTGACTGGTAAGAGCTACTCCTGTATTATGGAAATTGCCTGTATTTCTCATGGAAATTGCCTGTATTTCTCATGTGTGTAACAGTAGTTTTCCCACTCATTTTTCTGTCATTGTTGTTGTGTGTGTGTGTTTAACCAAACAAAAATAAATATGTTGTCAGACCTAGTCATTATTTCAATGATTTCTGGCTCTAAAGTGTTAGTTAGAAAGGCCTTCTCACTCAGCCATTGTGTATTATGTAGTATTCATCCTCATTTTCTTCTATTATAGTTCTATTATTCTACTTGGTGTACATTTTACTCCAAATTTTATCCAAGAATAAGATAGCAGGGAGATCAATTTTATTTTTTTTCTAACGTGTTCATCTAGTCCCTTCAACACCATTTATTCCACAGTTCATCATGGTTTTGGTTTATTCAGGTCTCAGTTTCTACCAGTCAAGTTACAAGGAAAAGGAAACTTTTAATATTTAAATGTACCTTTGACTGTACCGATACACTAAAGCTCTTCTGTCTTGATAGAGGTCTCCCGGGAGAATCAGCAAGTCAGAAACTCCAGAAGGGACTACCTCTCCAGTTCAGATCTGTCTGCAAGTGTCTGGGAAGACCGTCCCTTAGACGAAATCGGGAAGACCTTTTGCCAGGAGGTGAGAGTGTTTCCCTGGCCCCGGGGTCATGAGCACAGCTCGCAGGAAGGGAGATCGGCAGCTGAGGCCCGTAGGGCCAGCGTGGTTTCTGAAATCAGCTTTGGGCCTGACTCCGCCCCTGACTCCACCCCCTGCCCCTGACTCCACCCCCCACGCCCGCTCTTCGTAATGGCAATGCAGTGGCCTGACGGCAGGGAGGTGGCGTTGATGAAGGGTTTTCTCTGCACAGCTCACACACTAATGCTTACAAAAAATACTTCAGCTATATAAAAACACGACACAACTTTACTGAGAGAATAAAGAAAAATGTGAATGAATAAAGAGGCCTTTTCTAGTTCCCGGATTGGAAGATTCATTATTAATGCCTGATCTCCCTACATCTAGGCGAAGAGAGAGATGTGTGTGTGTGTGTGTGTATTATATATAAATACACACACACACACACGCGCACTTTTTTCTTCTAAAAGTTGTGCTAGAGGACTTGTCCTATCGCATATAAAATGTCTATAAAGGCACAGTAGTGAAGACAGCCTGGCGCCTGCACGGCCCCGGGCATGGGAATTGATGGAGCTGTGGCTGGATAAAGACCCGTTTCACAGGTGGGTGTGGCGATCGCAGGAGGCCGGGCAGCCGCTCATCGCCGGGATAGCCCGCGGGCTGCCACCGGCGGGGAGCTGGGATCCACACTCTTCACACCAGGCACATGCTGTGTGCAGCCACTGTTTACATTTAAAAGAAGTAATGTGGGTGAAAGATTTTTAATCTTGACATTTAGATTATTAAACGTGAAGTGCAGCCCGAAAGCCATGCGGAAGACAGGTGGATCTGACTGCGTTGGAGGGAAGACGCCGCAAAGCTCTGCGTGAGCAGAGGGTGGACTTGGAGAAAAACGCGCCACAGAAATGCGATAAATAATGGCTGCTGCCAACAGACGTAGAACTTTCACAGCCATTACTCTGAGACTGTGGAAGAGCGCTGTCGGGGAAACATAAGAACAGCCGATGCCGGTCAGGGTGTGGGGGCGGGGAGCGCCTCCGCACACTCGGTCAGGCGGTGAGACTTTATGTTGTCGTTTGTGAATTTGTTGTTTTCCTGAAAACCTGAGCATTACAAAGCACGTGGCCGTTAACAATGTGAGCAATTCTGAAAAGTGTAAAGAGGAAAGGAGTAAAAAATGATTTAAACCCTACTACTATCCAGCAATAATCAAAGGCAACACTCGGAGAACATAATCGCAGGCCTGGCCCTCTTCTCAGACGCAGGAGGACGGCCGCCGCAGTGGGTGGGCGAGTGGATATGCAGGAAGAAGCAACTTTATAAGAAGAGAATTACGCTTTTTTTTTTTTTTTTACAAATAAGGCATGTTGAGTTTGAATGTTTTGGGGGCCGCCTACCTGCCAGGGGTCTGTTACCCTCCTCGTTCCCAGCTGGGGCAGCTGAGGCACAAAGAGGTTGGAGGACTTGCCCGAGGTGACCCTGGAGCTGCATTTCAACCCTAGTCCTCGCCCACAGCGCTGTCCTCAAGTGAAACCGAAGTCGCCTCTGAACTTTGGACACATTCCACCAGCTCAGGAGTTGCTGGGTCCCAGAAGGGCGTGGAGGCAGGAGGAGAGACTGAGGAAGTCGTGAGGGATTGGAGAGACTGGAGGGTTTGAAGGACTTCGGGACTGCAGACAGCAAGGGCTGCTCTGCGGGGCTTCCTGCTGCCCTCCCGCCCCTCACAGTTGCCTGCTGTTTGCACTCCTGTTGGCACTGCGCCCTGTTACTGGGCTTCCCCGCTGCTTTTGCCTTCTTTTTATCGATACCACCGCGCTTACTGTCATCGCTTTCTCCCTTTCCGAGTTCTTTGTTCTGGTTTATTCTCTGGTTGGCTGCTTTCACTGTCTACTAATTTCGTTAAGGAAGGCTCGTGGGCGCTCTTTCCCTTGGTTTTTCATTTTGGAGACTCGCTGCCTTTTGCTCTTTGACTCGGGCACAGACTTGGCGGGGTCTGGCTCTGCCCTCTTACTTCCCTTTCCACCCCGCCCCCAGTGCTGCATTTCCCCGTTGTCCTCTGGCCCTGGGCATGCTTGAGAAGAAGCCTGAGGCCAGCTCATTTTTCCCTGCCCTTGTAGGCAATTGTTTCCCTGCCTAGATGCCTGAAGTATTTCTTCTTGATCCTTGAAATTAAAAAGCAAAAGTAGGCTGCGTTGGCGTGGCGCACTTAGTCCAAGTTTCCTGGAGCCCAGCAGGTTCTTTGCTGCACAGAGTAGTTCTTTCATTCCGGGGAAGTTTCCCTGTTCATTCACTGAATCTCCCTCCCTCCGCCCTCCCCCTCCCTCTGCCAGTCTTCCCTCTGTTCTTCCTTCGGGGTCCTCCTGGTCACCCACCTGTCCATCACCTTTGCCTGTCCTCCATCGCCGTCATCTTCCTGGAGTTGCTTTCATCACCTTGCCCACTTCAGAGGCCGTGCCTTTACTGTTCATTTTCGTTTCAGCCCCGTCGCTTATTCTTGCTGTTTCTAATTTATTATTTCATGTAATGATGTTGCTTTTGTTTTCTATTTTCTTACCTTTGAAATATCCCTTCTCATCGCTTTTATCGTTTTACCATCTTGTCTTCAAGCTTTTCCTTTAATTAATTTATATTTTTATTTAGTTCCTTTTAATGTAATGACACGAAACCTTTACAGGTGATAGCGTTGTTTCTCTACTGTTTCCACACACACTGGGCTCTTTGTCTTTTGCTTGATACTTGTTTCTTGTTTTCTTTTTTTGGCGTGTGTTTGCAGCGCTGGAAACGCACTTACTTTCATCCTGCTCCGTGTGGTTAGGGCGGAGTCATCTTACTCTGGACACAGCTGTGTTACCGGTTTCTCTGCTGTAGAGTGCTCCACGGTCTAAACCTACGCCAACCACACGCCCCCCAGGGACGGCCACTTGGTTGCTCCCTGCTTTGTGCTCATGCACACGCACTGCCTTACGTGGGGTGGCGCACACCTTCTGGTACGCGTGTGAAAGCTTCCCCAGGAATCCCGTCTGTGCGAGATGACTCGCCCGCGTGCAGGGAGCTCGCCCCTCAGTTTTCCTTGGCAGTGCCAGCCGTTTCCAGAGTGTTTATGCCCCTCCCGCCGTGGGCAAGAACGTCTAGCGTTCTGAGTGCCTACTGCCCTTGACGTCACAGAGCTTTAAATCGTACCGCTCTGAGGCAGGCGGAGTGCCACTCAGCTGTGATCGTGACTTTCCTGAGTTTTGTTTTTTAATTGGTGTGTCGAATAGTTTTTTTGCAACCTTCCTTTGGAACATTTTTTGTTAAAAAATTCATTTTCAGCAACCATTTAATGAGTGCCTACTGCATGCCAAATTGTTTTTCATCCTAGGTAACTAGTGGTGAACTAAAGGGGGACAGTCCCTGCTCTCACGGGAAGGTCACGGTGACTGCGTGCCTGAACTTCAGGGAGAGGCGCACCAAATAAACACAAAATCAGACTCACACACACCGTCATAAATACAGCTCATCTTGAGTGGCGTGACAGCAAAGGACGGGTGTTAAGAGAGAGGACAACAGGGAGACCTTACTTAGATTGGGGATCAGGGAAATATTTACACAAACTGAATGTGTAACCGTGGGAAAGGAGCGAACCTTTCAGGCGTCCACAGACAGCGCGACGGCGCGCCATACATCACTGAAAAGTGTGATGGAGATAGATGCTGGTTCTTACGGGAAACTATTCACGACATATTGTTAAATGAAAAAGCATTTGTCAAACGTGAAGGTATAGCATGATCCCATTTTTTAAAAAAGATTTTACGTATTTATTTTTAGGGAGAGGGAAATGGAGAGAGAGAGGGAGAGAAACATCAGTGTGCGGTTGCCTCTCGCACGCCCCCTACTGGAGACCTGGCCTGCAACCGGGCATGTGCCCTGACTGGTGACCCAGCAGGGGACGCTTTGGTTCATGGGCCAGCACTCAGTCCACTGAGCTGCACCAGCCAGGGCTGATCCCATTTTATAAAATTTTGTGTTTATATGATTATCATGGGAGTTCTGGGAGCACTGTGTAGAAAATGGGTAGTGAGACTTCCAGGCACCTTCACGTCTTTTTTTATATTTTACAGAATTGCTTGCATTTTTATCTTTTGCTTCATTGTAAACAGTGATGATGAGAATCCTGAAAGGTTATGCTTGTCTCAAAGGTGCTGTGTTTCACTCCCTGCTCCTTTTCTGCTGCCACCAGCAACCCTTTCCTGAAGCAGATTCCTGGAGTAGGAGGGCCCAAGTGGACTCCGGCATCCAGTGAGCACCCGAGGCCTACTCGCCTCCATGGGGCCTCCCCTGGGCACCCCGCCTCCCCGAAAGAGAGGTGTGCAAGTTTAGCTGCACTGCAGGTTCACTTTCCGCAGCTTTCTGAGAAGCTTGGGCTCCGTGAGTCTCTATGTCTTTTTAAAGACTTTCTTGAGGGATTTCCAGTATTCTTGGACAGTCCAAGGAGCTTAATGAATCTCCTGGTTACTTTTGTGGGTCCAGACTCCTGTACATGTAGTTCCAGGCTCCAGCGGCTCAGCCGCCTTTTGTACCAAGGCAGTGGCTGTTTCGTTCACCTTACCCCAGCCAGCAGGAAAACTGAAGTCAGACAGAGTGGAGAGGGCTAGAAATACCGGAGAATATTGTTATTACTTGGTAATAAACTGCAGGAAAACCACTGGAAAGAAAACCAATCTTCATAGTATTTTTATGAGTCGTATAAAAATCAGTGGTTAACCTACTTTACTGCATTTTAGAAGTCCCATAAGCAAAGTGCGTTCACCCCATTTCTTTGTAATTCCCCCATCAACAAAAAAAGAATAATTAAAGAAATGTCCAATGTGTACTGTTTATGCGATCCTTATATTAATAATTTTCCTTACTACAAAGGCTACTTGTGTTTTTAATAAAATGTTGCCAGCTTTTTTGTTTGATCGCCTGGACTTACTCAGGGGGAGCCTAGGGCGGGCTTGCAGCAGGGGAGGGCTCCGAAGTGTATTAAGAAAGATGTATCAAACTGGCAGCGCCCCCACCCCAGCACCCCGGCTCTGAAGTCCGCGGCGGGGCCGCAGCGTGCTCTGCCTTCCCCGAGAAGCGTGTCTGTCTTGCCACTCGCGTGGCTGTGAGTCGCGACGCTGTTGTGTAGAAGCTCATCAATTAAACATTTGAGGTTCAGCACATGCCATGGTAACCTTTTTGATCACTTTTCGAAGAGGAAAATGGGAAGGGATTTTGGCAAAAAAAAAAAATAACATGGCTGAAAAGCTCGGTGAAGTCGGTTGCCGAGGAGGCAACACTCCCATTCTCTCTCGTCGCAGTTTTCAAAGTCCCGTGAAAAGATTGAAAAAGCCCTGAGTGCGGGGGACCCCTCCCAGTGTGGGTACGTGTCTTTGAATTACCTCAAGATCGTCCTCGACACCTTTGTACACCGACTGCCAAGAAGAACTTTCATCCAGCTATTGAAAAGGTAAGAGCCCCACTGTTTCCTTGACGCTTTCCTCCCCAAACGTCAACTGTGAGGATAAGGAACAGCTTCATTTATTTTTTATTAATGTTTTGGGCTTTTTGCTATTGAAAATTTCAAATGCACGAGACAGTGAGGAGAATCAGGGAAGGGGCCTGCTGCCAGCCCCAGTGGTCAGCTGCAGCCCAGTGTTCTGTGCCCACCCTGGCCATTTTCCCTCTGCCCCAGAGGGCTGGGGACAAGTCCAGGACACTGTGTTTTCCTGAAAAGGCCTCACCATGTCTCTCAAAGACAAGAATTCTTTTTTTTTTTTTTAGATTTTTTAAAAGATTTTATCTTTAGAGAGGAAGGGAAGGAGAGAAATATCAATGTATGGTTGCCTCTCATGAGTCCCTGCCCTGACTGGGAATCGAACCCCGATCGTGTAGTTCGCAGGCCTGTGCTCAATCCACTGAGCTACACCAGCCAGGGCAAGAATTCTTTTTAAAAACATGGTGAAAATACTGTTTTCACACCTCACAGGATTGTGGAGGATAACAGTAAACATCCAGTCAGGGTTCAAATTTAACTGATTGTCTCATATTTTCTTTTATAGTTTATTTGAGTCAGGATCCAGACAAGGTTTGTACTTTTGAACTGACTGACTCACCACAAGTCTTTGCAATCTCTAGGCCCCTCTCCCTTTGCCGACTGTTTCCCCGGCGAGGCCTTCGTAGAAGTCTGGGCTGTTTGTTACGTGGAGTTTCTTACAACACAAATCTGACCAACTGCCCCACAGTGACATGAATGTGTCCTCCTGTCTGCCCCCAGCCCCAGCCCTGCGTGGATAGGTACACAGACCCAGGTTCAATCTGGGGTGAGCCTGTGTGGACAGGTGGTCTCCTTTTCACGATGTCAGCAGCCGGGGGCGGGGGTGGGGGTACAGTGGCGACTCACTGATGAGTGACTCTGGGCCGTTTCTGCCTCTGTTGGTCAGAACCCTCTGTACTGAAACCCCCTCCCTGGGGAGGTGGCGGCAGTGAGACACTGTTAACACAGAAGGCTGGGGTGTCCTTGGTTCTCACTCCTCACTTACACATCTTCAAGATGAATTGGTTTCCTAGCATCCTCCAAAAGTGAACGATGAGCACTTTTTCTTAAAAAGATATTATTATGACCCTGGCCAGGTGGCTTAATGGGTTGGGTGTTGTCCTGTACACCAGAAGGTTGCAGGTTCAATCCCCAGTGAGGGCATATACATAGGTTGCAGGTTCGATTCCCGGCCGGGGTGTACGGCCCGGGGCAACTAATTGATCTTTCTCTCTCCCTTCCTCTCTCTAAAATCAGTAAACATATCCTTAGGTGAGGATTAAAAAATATTTACATAAGTATTATGAATTCATGGATATAAGCTTATTTGACGTGTCTCAGTCCATTAGAATTGTTCTCACCAACAAGCAGTCTATTCCATCTTGGCCAGTGGGAACCTTTTGGCGTTGGCCTGAGTCCTGCTGGTGTGACCCTCAGAGCCCCCGGCAGCTCTCTGGCGTCCTTCGGGACAGCGCTGCAGTGCCCCGGGTGCACCCCTTGCCCCGACCTGGAGGCAGCCATTTCTCCAAGGAGCCTGTTCCTTTTGGTTGGAAGAGGTGTTTGCAGACCTCACTCTGGGTGAGGGGCACTGCCTCGCAGGGGCCTGGTCCTCTGTCCTGGTGACTCGAGGGACTTTTCTCAGGGGAGTGGCGCCGAGGCTGATGGAAAGGATGTCCTGTGAAACTCGGGTCGCTGCTGCGCACCGCGGGGCTGCCTGGGGGAAGGGAGAGGGGGAGCAGCCCTAAGCCGGGCCAGCGGGCCCACCTCCCTGCAGCCCCGCTCCTCAGCCCCTGTACTCGGAGTCACCGCCTGCGGCCTCCGAAGCGGAAGGGCGTCTGGCCCTGGGGTGTTTCCGTGGGGCAGCAAACAGCTTTACCATCCTGCCTGTGCCCGGGGAGGTTCTGTAGGGGTGACTCTCTTGGATTAACTGAAAGTTATATGGACAGTTTAAATTTCATTTTCAACATTATACAACTAATAGTTTAATGGTAATAAGAAAAATGAGAAGCAAGCATCACCATCCACCTTACATAACAAATTTACTGTTTTCATTTTCCCACATTCTGTTCTGTTTGTATTCATATAGATATATAATTTTTACATATTTGTAATCCAAGTATATCTACAGTTTTATGTTGTGCTTGTAAAATAGGAATGCATATTACAGACATTCTTCATATTGTCTCCATAGTTTTCCAAATTATGAGTTTAACGGATACATATCAAGTGCGTCTCTCTGCCAGACGTTGGGGGAGGTGCTGAGAACGCAGATGTACGTGACAAACAGCCCGGGCTTGTGGGGCTGACAGAGCGGAGGGGGTTCTGACCTGGGCTGGAGTGGATGCATGGGGGGCCAAAGACACCACTCCAGGCTGTCCAGATGACCCAGTCTAGCCAGGGACCCGGGGTCTTCAGAGTCGTGCCCTTGACCCCACCCACCCAGACTGCCCGGTGGGATGGGCACAAGAGACTATAGCAAGGTGGGTGCCCAGGTGCAGAAGGTGTGAGCTGTGAATGCTGTGTGTCCCGCATCTTCCCGGTCAGCTAATCCCCGAAGAGTTACCCTTTTCATGCCTCTGACTTCCGAGCCCCACCTCACCCGCCCGGTGCCAGAGTGCCCGTAACAGCCTTTTCTGATCAGTGTCCCTCAGGTACATCTCTCCCCAGCCTTTTACTTTTGTCCTTTGGTGGTCATGTTCTGGGTGTGTTTCTTGTAAAATAGCAAATACCTGTGCTTTCAGAACTCCCAAATGAGCGTCTTTGCCTTTGTAATGGTGAAGTTTCGTCTGTTTCCATCTGTTGTGGCGGCTGTTCAGGGCTCTCCTACCACTTTACTTCAGCCTCCATCACTCTGCCATCCTTTCTCGTCCTTCTCGGTCAAGTTTGGGTCTGAGTTTTCCTTACCACTCTTTTTTTCTCTCCACTGCCTTGAGACTTAAACATTATATTTCTGTTCTTGTAGAGAGTACCCTTAAATTTTTAGCATATTCTAAACTGATAAAGCACGAAGTTAATCAGTGCTTCTGCTGTCATGAATTAAACAAGCACCTTTAACTTACATGTTACCGTTGCCTAGTGCTTTGAACCTGCCTCTTTTTAAAAATCTTCACTCACGGATATTTTTATTGATTTTAGAGAGAGAGGAAAGGAGGGAGATAGAGAGAGAGAGGAACATACATATGAGAGAGAGACATCGATCAGTTGCCTCCTGTATGCACCCTGACCAGGGACCGAAACTGCAACCTTAGTATGTGCTCTGACTGGGAATTGAACCTGCAACCTTTTGGTTTATGGGACGACTCCCAACCCACTGAGCCACCTGGTCAGGCCCTGCCTCTTTCTGACAGCACCTGCATTAGTTGCTACTGTTGTTCTTTAACGTGGCCTCGCCCCTTTGGATGTTCTCGTGTGTGCCAGCGTGTCTGCTCCTCGCTGCTGCATCAGTCTCAGCCTCGTCTCTGGACCCTGTCTCCTGAGGGGCTTTAGTGAGGCCCTGTGTGTGATGAGTGCAGACTGCGTTTTCAAAGTGTGCGTTTCCCCTTACTCCTTCAGGAAGATTTACCAGGAAAGGATCTGTGTCTGAGCTCTTTCCTCCGAGTACCTTGTCGCTGTTGTTCCTGGGGTCCGGCCCCTCTTCTTGCTGCTGAAAGTCTGCTGTTTAACACTGACACTTTGTAAAAGGCATTTTTTCTCCCATTTTCTGGTTGCTTTTATGGTCTTCTCTGTATTTAGATTACAGTGTTCCTGCAGTGTGCCTGGGTGCAGATGTCCGTTTATTTACCCTCCTGTCTCACTCTGAGGATTTGTGTCTCTCACGGACTTGAGAATGTTCTCGGCTCTCATTCTTTGGTCGTTGTCCCCACTGCATTGCCTCAGGTTTTCCCCTGGAACTCCTGTCCAGTGTGTGTGGGACCTTCTCATCCATTTACCATGTCTCTTAGACTCTCTTTGGTATTTCCCACGTCCTTATCTGTCTGGGCTGCATTCCTATAATCTGCTTTAGTTCACCTTTCTTCAGCGTGTTCAACCCCAGGTCTCCCCACCCGAAGTGGGCATGATGGCCCCAGCCCCTTAGAGCCCCAGAGCCCTGTGCAGTCCCACAGACCCAGGGATGCCGTGGCGCCAATGCGCCTTCCTTCGGCTCTGGAGAGGGCTCCCTCCTGGCCGTCAGAGCCTGCGCACAGCCCTGCTTCGGCTGTGTGTAAACCGATTGTGAGATACTCCAGCCGGTGTAGGTATAGTGGGTGCGTCTCTATGTGATTAGAGCAGGAGGTTGGGGGAGAGTCACTGTGTTGCCAGAGATCTTCCCTTCATGCCCTCCTGCGGCCGGAGCAGTCAGACAGGTCTCCAAGGAGTCGGCGGAACTGTCGGAGTCCGACGGGGAGAGTGCGTGGGAGCCGCCCTCGTGAATGGTCGGAGAGCGCGCACGGCCTTCTCGGAGGGGCTGCTCCCGTCGGGCCTGACCGACTTTGGGGCTCTTCGACTGTGACCATCAGAACGTGTCCGTTTGGTCATCATGTGAGTGTTCAGGTTCTCTCTAGTTTTGCATCTGACTGTTCATTCATTGGTTCCATCTAGTCAGTCAACAAATAGTTCTCCAGAGCTTGTTGGGCACCAGGCCTGCGCCAGACACCAGGGACTGGGACAGTGAGGGAGACACCGGCCCTGCCCTCGAGGGGCTCAGCAAGCGTGTGGTTACTAAGCTCAGGTGTGCAGGGCGAGGAGCGGGGTGGGGAGACTCGGCGGGGACTGTCACGGCAGAGAGTAACAGGGGAGAGCTCAGACCCTTCCAGAATGGCCTGGTAAGGTCTCTCTGAAAACTCAAGCTTTAAACCGAGGCCCGAGAGGTCGGGGGAGCAGCCGTGAAGGAGGGGGGAGGGGAGGCCTGGCCTAGGCATTGCCCGCCTGGTGTGTGTGTTCTGGGCCTTGCAGAAGCCAGTGGGGCTGGAGCCCAGGTGAGGAGGAGAAGCCGGCCTGGCTGGGGGCCCTCGGGGTGGAGTCAGTGCCGGGGGCACAGGGCTCTTTGGCAGGTGCCTGCCTTCCTCAGAAGGTCTTTCTGAAAGCTGGATTCAAGGCCAGAGTGTGGAGGCTTTTGCGAATTTTTATGAGGATTGCAAAATTATTCTCTCCAAAAGCGTGGTTTCCAGTGCCACTGACCTTGTGTGACTGTTCTGGTTCCGCTTCCTTTCCAGCGTGAATATCAACATTGTTTTAGAACATTGACAACCCAAGGGGTCATAATGGTGCCTCGGTATTGGCTTACTTTGTCATTTCTGAAGTGACACCGAGGTGGGCCGTGTCCCGAGGCTGGGCCCAGGCTGTCTGTCCCTGACAGGAGTCTCCTTGCTCCCCAGTCACCTAACAGCCCCACCGGTGGTTTAAGTCAGTGTTACCGCTTCTTTGATTAGCCCAGGGTTGTCAGACTCATTGTCACTGGGGCCACCTCAGCCTCGCAGCTACCTTCAAAGGGCCGAATGTAATTTCAGCTCCTTAACTGTTGAGAAGTAGTTACACGTGTCCAGTCCTGAAATTGTTTCAGCCCTTTGAAGGCAATGGCGAGGCTGATGTGGCCCCCGTGACAATGAGTCTGACACCCCGGTGTAGCCATTTTTCAGTAGGTCGATAACCTGCGCAGGGGCCCACCTGCAGAGGCGCTGCAGCTGTGTCCACAGCCCGCCAGCCCGTCCCTGCCCTGCACGGTGACTCTTCACTTGAAGCTGCATTTTAATAGAATCAAACACATTGATCTCCTACCTTTGGAATGTCTTCTGTGGCTTAAAAACCTGTGAATTCACCGTCCTGACCCAGGCTTGGAAAAGACTTTTTCTACTTTGTTTCTTATTTTTTATTTTTTGAAAACAAAACAAACCACTTTATAATCCATTCTGACAGAAGGTGGGTGTCCCAATCAAATTTTTTTCCAAGTAGGTAATCTGCTTGACTGTCACCACTTGTTAAAGAACCCTTTCTTTCCCGGTGGTTTGTGACGTCTCCTCTGTCAACTTTAAATTCTTACCCAGGACTCCGTTGGCAGGTGCTCCCATCCCACCCCGCCCCCGCCCTTGCCCTCCAGAGCGCCGCTGCACACGGATGGATGGACGGACAGAAGGACCCATGGGTCTCTGCAGTGCTCGGCACAGTGGCCCAGCCTGCGGCCCTCTGACTCCCCGTCTCCCCTCGAGAGAGCATACAGGCTCCCCACACTGTCACAGCCAGGTGGCACCCGTGTCCTGAATTTACATGGTCATCGTCAAGGACCCCCCACAAATTATGTGCCCTCCTACAAGGGCATCCACTACAGTCCACCACAAAGCCGTTGGCCTGGGAGGTGTGAACTCAAGCTGGGGCTAATGTCAGCCCTGAGCGGCACGGGTGTGGCCCTGCCCCAATGTCCCTCTTTTCTTTGCTCCCCTCTAATGCCCTGCACAATGACAAAACCACAGGAAAGGGGGAGAGATCCCTGGTTTCCAGGCCTAGGTGCCGGGCAGGTGTGACTTCAGAGGGGCGCACGGGGGAGGGGTGGCTGGCGGAGCTCTGCTGGTCCAGAGTGTGGGTGTGGCCCGAATCTGCAGGCGCACCAGGCTCCGCTGTGGGCTCTGTTCCAGCCGCTGTGATACGGCGAGTGCTGCAGTAAAGCAGGTCATTTTCCAGTTGTAAAAGCGAGTATTTGTGGGGTGCGATAATGTGAGGTATCCCTGTGTATGTGTTAAAACTTATAAAACGGTACACCGAAAGAACAAGTCCATTTTACTGCATTTTAATTTAAGAAATAAAATTTAAAAACACACGCTGTTTTAAGGCAAAAAATACAGGAAATAATAAAGAGGGAAGTAAAAATCTAATCTCTCGAGCCTAGCAAAATGATTTGAGAAATTAGTCTTACTATGCAATTTGAGTGGATATTACAGAAAAAAATTGGCATCGTTTAAGTTTGTTATTTTTTTAAATACTCAAGGTCTAGGGCCTAAATGTAAAACACTAACAGCTTGGTAATGAGGCATAAAATCTTAATCCTAATAATATTTTAGAGACTTTAAAAGCTGTTTTCCATCTATACTTTTTAATGTAACAGTAGACTTTAATTGAACAGCTAACGTGACCTTTATTACCAACATGCTGCGCTTTTCGTGCCGCCTAGCCTTTCATACAAAACAGACCCGTGAAAACTAACGCCAGTCTTTGAACAGGGAGAGCAAGGCTTCGGGGGGAGCTGAGACGAGGGAGCGAATGCCCTGCCGACTCCCGCCTTCCCCGGAGACACCTCACCGGCCATGGCGGGGGCGGGCCTTCGCGCAGACACGCCTCCTGTTGAGAAGTTCCCACCCACACCGGTGCCTGGACAGAGAGTATAAGCCTTTTAACCCAGATTCTAGGAAGTACAACAGCCACACCCTGGGATGGGTTTCCAGTTATTGGCCAAGCCCTTTCAACTGGGAGTCCAAGATCTCATCGATTTCCATGTCGTTCTGGAAAAGACGAAGCCCCAGGGATGGAGGCCAGGTCGGCAGTTGCTGACAGTGGGGGTGGGGGCAGTGTGGCTCCAGAGGGGCACAGGAGGGCGGCGGGTGAGGGAGCTGCGAATCAGCTCCCGTGGTCCCAGGATTGAGTGAAATCGATAGTGGGGGAAGCTGTGGTCTCTCTTAGGCCTGAAGGGGCACAGGAAGGCACAGTTACTGAACAACTGTGGCTGAAGGAGAGGGTCGCCCAAGAGCAGGTGAAGTCTGCTGGAGGGGAACGTGGCCCGCCATCTGCAGCCCAGCAGGGAGGGGCCGGGGAATGACCCCCCTGCCCCCTTGCCTTCCAGCTGCCCCTTCCCCTTCCAGTCTCCTGCAGGCGCCTCCCACTGGCCAACCCAAGAGAAAGCCAAGGCACCGGAGGCCAGCTGAGGCCGTCCACAGGGCGCTGTGCAGAGCAGACACTGATCTAGGTGGATAAAGGGAGACTATGCCGTGGGACCTGCCGTTTTGAGCCTCAGCAGCCGTTAGGGATGAAGCAGATGGCCACGTCTCCCTTTCCCCCCTTTGCAATTGGCTTTCCTTCTCCTTCCGCCAACCCCGTTTCTGACTCCTCCAGGAACTGGAGTGCACAGAGGAAGGAGAGAAGGAGGGGGGCGTGAAAGTTCCACCTTGACGGGTGCGTGCGCTCTGAGCTGGAAACTGCAGCTCTGGTCTGAGGAGGGTCGGAAGGCATCTCCTTTCCTGAGAGCCTTGGCCAGGTTTTTGGATTTCATGTTGGGATGCATTGTTCTTTCTTGGATGAGGGCGAATGCACGCCCCTCTCAGCTCATTGCTGGCTCCCTCCTCAGCTCCTGGCCATCTGGAAGTAGAGAAGGGGAACTTCTGGTGAGGTCTGTTGGCTCCTACAGGTAGCCGTCTTGGGCAGGAGCTGAGGTGACCCCAGGTGTGGCCATGCACACACACGCACACCTGCTGTCTCTCACGTGGGCCCTGACCTACTGACACGAAATCAGTCCTCTCTCAGGCACGAGTGTTCAGCAACCAAAAACAGGGCTGTTTGCCTCATGGCCACTTGGGCATCTCATCTCTGTTGTCCTCGGAGCTCAGCACAGACTCCCCCTGCCACCCTGTTACGGAAGCACGGGGTGTGCTCAGTGTGTGAGTGACACAGGATGGTGGGGACCCAGTACTGTGGGAGGGGTGTTTTAACCTGTTAGCTGTAATCCAGGGGTGTCTGACCCTTTGGCATCGCTGGGCCACACATTAAATATACAAACACTAACAAAAACTGATGAGCAAAAACAAGGTTTTCAGTAAATTTACGATTTTGGGCCGCATTCATAGCTGGCACAAATAGGCTACACACGGCCCACAGGCCTCAGGTTGGACACCCCTGTACCCTCCCGGTGAAGGGCTAGATTGGGCCCACCTGGACGCCCAGGGCTGCTTTTGCTCCCACCCCGGGGTCTGTATCCTTAGTCACACCTGCAAAGTCCTTTTTGCCACTAAAGTCCCATCTTCACAGCCCCAGGGGTGAGGATGTGGAAACTGCGTGGGCTCTACTCTGCCTACACAGTAAATGAGCTCCTCCCACAATGAGTTTGAAGAATTGCTTCAGCGACAGCAGAATTTTAATCAGATGCCTCGGTTTCCTCCGTCAGCCTGTGCTCCAGCTGATGGCAGATGGGGACCTGGAGATGCATAGTCAATTTGATCTTTCCTTGCTTTTTAAAAATCAACTTGTAGTATGACTTTACTAAATTATTTTGTTTACCTTAGATTTGAAAATTTCTAAAAACTCATCGCTGCCATTTAAAATTCCATATTGAACAACTAATCCGTGCAGTGTTACAGAAATAATGTTTGAACATTTTTTTAAATCCAGATTTGGACTTAAAACCACCAAGAAAATCAACTGGAAGCAATTTCTAGCATCCCTGCATGATCCTCAGTGGACGGAAGTTAGCGACACAGGTCCCCTGACAAGAAAACCGTGGTACGTGAAAATGGAACTCCTAAACTTTTGTTGCACAGACCTTGGTATGTAAAAGGAAAGAGATAATCTGAATTACTTTTCCCTCCTTTATTGAATGACGCATTAGTCTGCATAGACTAATTATGAACTTTCTCATAGTGATTTGCATTTACAAATTATTTTCTGTACATTCTTATTTAGAATTACCTTAAAGCTGTAAGGCAGTATGATGATTATTCCAATTTTTAGATGAAAAAAAATGAGACCACGAGGAGTCTTAATGAGGTCCTGGGCTTGCAGAGCCTCGGAGGCAGAGCCGGCGGGCTGAGCTGGGGCACGCGTGCACGCACAGTGTCATGCCAGCACTGACTCCGAGTTGGGCGTGAGCGCGTGTCTGTGAGGTGTTGCGTGGGAAGGAGCAGCACACGTGAACTGGTTGTCCAGCCACTCTGCGAGGTGCGGACGTGGTGGGCTGCAGGATTACTGCCTTGAGTGCCGTTTTTTCTGAGTGTTCTAATTTCTGCTATAATTTTATTGACTGGTTGATTTTTAGAGAGAGAATCATCGATTTGTTGTTTCACTTATTGACGCATTCATTGGTTGATTCCAGTATTTGCCCTGACCGGGGATAGAACCCGCAAGCTTGGCCTATCTGGATGACGCTCTAACCAACTAAGCCACCCGGCCAGGGCCGATTATAACTTTAGATTAGCATTATCATATAAATTGCAGTGGGGGCCCTGAACTCTGCAAAGTACCTCACAATACGACACTTTCGAGTTTAGCTTTGTGCTCTGAGAAGTGTTTTGTCTGTGATGTGCAGCCGGCACTGGCTGCCCGTATAGATCTTAGAGCAAAAGCTTTATAACCTCAGCACGTCCACGGGGAGCACCGGGCCCCACTGTCCAGCGGAGCATACCGCAGCGAGTTCCCATTCCACCCGGTCCGAGCTGCGTCTCGGGGATTTGTGCACATTGGCGACCTCCCTGATCGCCGGCCTCCCCGCGCTCGCAGGGTGTGCCTGTGTGAGTTCATTTCTTAAGTGACGTTACTCCTGTTTTTTTGTCGTTTTCTTTTCCAGTAGCACCGTGTCTACCGGATGGTAGACCACATGAATGGAAACATGAATTTTATTTACCTGAAAACAGTGGTTTCCCACTGTGGGGGCAGTCTGGGCTGCCCGGGAGATATTCAGCAATGTCGTGAGACATTTTGGTTGTCCCAGCTGGGGTGGAGGTGCCCTCGATATTTAGTGAGTGTGACCAGAGAGGCTGCTCATTATTGCACCATGTCCTGGGTAGTGCCCCAGCCACTCACATGCACACGCACATACACACGCACATGTACACGCACGCAAGGAACTCCCTTCAGCGATTCTGCTGCTTTAAGTTTCTGAAAAGCGGTGGTAAGGGCGTGTGTGCTTGTGTGTTTTTGCACAGCTGGAAACAGTAGGTGGCTTAGAGGTGGGCCCTAAAGCCCCTGACACACCTGAGCACTGTAGAGCAAGTGAGCTGATCACTCACGTTCTTCAGTTAGTGGGGCACGTCGGACGGTCTGAGCGTTTCATTATGAGATGCTGCACCCCTTTCTGACCCAAGTGCATAGTGCGCTGGCCTTGACCTCCAGCGTGGGCGACCTTAGGCCCCCAGGGCTGTGCAGCAGGCAGTGGGCCTGGCGAGGGGTTGTGAGGGCTGAGTCTCCTCCGTCCTCACGTGGGCGAGCGTGCTGCCTGGAGCCGGGTGGCAGCCTCGGTGGGATCGTGCTGTCTTTCCTGGTCCTTTTTGGGACCAAGGCCCACACTAACATGACGGCTGATCGCAGCTGATGGCGGGGGACGAAGAGAGGCTGGCACCGGAGCGGGCCATGGCGGGCACGTCCACGCCGCCTCCCTCCCCGGCATCACCCTGACCGGGGGATGAGGGGCCTGCATGCGTGCAGGACACTTTCAGGACAGAGCTCACCCCCAGGGAGCCGTCGCTGTACTTGCTGTGGGGTGCGTCTTTCTCCCATTAGGAAAGAACTGTTCAAGGACATAATCTTATTTCTGTTTTTTTTTCTTAATCATCTTGCAGCACTGACTCTAAAAGTCAATTTCGCAAGGAAAACGTTATCACAAAGTTGTTTGGACATGGAAACCACTACACGTCACTGAAGAAAGCTTTGCTGGTCATCAACAGCGTAAGGCTTGGGAGCCTTTCTCAGGCGAAAAGCGCGCCATTCCTAAGGAGGCCAGTGTGTTGGTCAGAACGAGAGCAGTGGAAAGGCCATGTATTTATTCACTGCTTCATGCAACAGACGCATTTTGAGCTCCTCTTATATGCTGGGAGCTGTTCTGAGTGCTCAGGAGCCTGGACAGGGCCTCCAGGGCGGGTCCAGTTGGGAGGCCAGGTGATGCGAAGGCGTTACAGTGCAGTGAGCCCCGTGCCAGGGGGAACAGCAGTGCGCGGCCGGTCGTTACAGACGGAGTGACTAGTTATCACTGGCTGTTGAACTAATGAGTCATCTGGACCCACTGAACCTTCCCCCTCAACCGAGAGTTCAGGTTCATAACTGCCCGGTAGCCTATTGCAGGAACGTCGTCTCGGCCCCGGGACAGCCAGTTCCGTCGTTTGCCTGCACTGCAGAGGGTGGCGGCTGCGTGAGTTTGCGACTTGCTTTAAGCCATTAGCCCCTGTCCCGCTTTCATGTTTACTTTAGAAAAGCAGCCTTGAGGCGTTTTTGATGTGCAGGCAACGTTTCTCAGGTTCAGTATTTACTGAGCACGTTCAGTAACTGAGTCTCTGATAAGTAATCGGCACCGCAGTGAATGCTTTCCCCTCAGACGCAGACATGCACAGACGAGGCGTGACTTGGCCTCCAAGTCGCGATGCCTCCAGAGCCCGCTGCTGAGGCGGGGGCAGGCTGCTCGGAGGGGCAGCGCCGGGGCAAGGAGCCCCTCGGGGCCTGGAGGGGCTTCAGGCTGCAAGGTTTGTGCTCTGAGTGGGGGGTGGCAGCCCCTCACCTCGCAGACTAACACGCCATTGCTTGGGGTTTCCAAGCAGCGTGTGGACTCAGAGATTCGGGGTTCCCTTTTCTGTTGGAGACATCTCAGTGGGCACACCTGTTGTTGTGAGTCTTTAGGCCCAACATGACTCGGCCTCTGAACGAACACCATGTGCCAGGCATTGTCGGAAGCAATGAACTGGTTTTCACAGCACGTCTGTAAGGTGTTGTCATCTTCACGTAATTCTTCTGCCTCATTCTCCTTTGCTGGGGAAGGGGAGCAGGGCAGGTCAGTCACCAGCCTGAGGCCCCCAGCTCGTGAGTGGCGGGGCCGGGATTCAAACTGGCCTCCCCAGTGTGGGCACCATCAGCCCTGCCCTGAGCTGTCCACGGTCTGCTAGCAGGGCCTCCTTTAAAGATAAATAAGTTTTCGTGTGCTCACCCACCTCGGCTTCTATTAGTAAATTGAAGAAGTAATGTAATTAAAAGTAGGAAGTCTGCCTCTCTGTTCATGGAGGGCTGCAGTAATGCTGATGCTGCAAACATGAGACCGTTGGGCGGCCGTTGCTGGGCCGTGCAGCTGGAGAGCAACAGAGGCGTCACGGAGGCGAGGACGCCGGGCCCGCCCCACGCAGGGCCCCCTCGGGCACCGAGGCTGAGCACATGGGTGGGTGATGCCCAGTTCTTGCCAATGTGAGCTCACAGGCTGGGTGTCACGGAAGAGCAGCGGCCGTCGAATGCCTTAGAGGTGCAGAGTGCATGGCTTCCCAGTAGGATGCCCCGCCCACCCCCACACTCCACATGCCTGGGTCTTGGCCACGTCCTGGCCCCTAAAAGAAGGAGCAGAAGGAGGGACAGGGAGGGGGCAGGGGCGGGAGCCTGGCCCGGCTGCAGAGGACAGCCGTGAGGAACGGGTCCCTCTCCTGCTGCAGAATCTTTAGGAGACCACTTACATCTCCGAGTCCTGTGTCCCAGGCAGCTGTAGGCACTGCCTCCGCACGCTGCCACCGTCTCTCCCAGGGGACCCTGTCACTCAGGTCAGTCAGGCGTGGCCCCCTGTCTGCTACCCGGAAACCATCTGTACCCTGTCTATCCACCCACTCTTATTTTCAGTTCACATGATTGTGTAAACAGAAAGTCTAAAAGAATCTCCAAAAATATAAGGATTGATAGTGAACTTAGAAGGGCATCAGGTACCTACCATGTACAAGGTCAACACACAGAGATCAACAATATTTCTATGTACTGTGAGAGGCAATTAGAAAAGGAATTTTTAAAACATCATTTCTAATAATATTTTAAAAATCAAATACTACAAAATATATCTGACAAAAAGTGGCAAGTTCTCTGCGTCAGAGATTACAAAGATGAGTGATGGAACTCACACGTATTCTTCCCAAACTTGGAGAACTTAGAGGAGGAAGGGACACCTCCGTTTCGTTCTCTGAGGCCAACATTCCCTGACACCAAGGCCGGGTAAAGGCATCGCGAGCAAAGAAGACCACAGTGCAGTGCCCTTCGGGCGTCAGCAAACTGAGCCCAGAAGCACCTAAGAAGGAATCAGCGCTCCGCCCGCGTGGGACGTGCCCGGGACCGCACGGTCGCTTCCCCTTCCCAGAAAATCAGTCGGTGTAATGCACGATAAATAGAAATGAAGACAGAGCTGCGTGCTCCTCTCAACAGATGAAGAAAAAGTGTTTGAAACATCCAACACTCATTCACGATAACAGCTTTCAAGAAACTGGAAATGGCTGGGAACTTCCCAAACCTGCTCGGGGTGTTTGTGAGAAACTCATAGTGAACAGTACAAGACTGGCAGGGCCAGGGATGCAGCTCTTGCTGCTTCTAGCCGACCTTGTGCCGGAGCTGCAGACAAGCAGTCGAAAGGGAAAGAGAGAAAAGGCATTCAGAGCGGGAAGGAAGACGTGAACCTGTCTGCATTCACACGCCGTGTGTTTCAGTAATAGAAAATTCTAAGGAACGCACACGCACACACACACACACACACACACACGAGCTGCTGGAACTAATAAATGACCTCAAGGTTGCAGGATTCAAGATCAACATACAAAAATCAGTTATGTTTGTATAAACTAGCAATATACAACCAGAAAATGAAAGTCAGAAAGCAATTTCTTTCACAATTGCATCAAAAAAGAATAAAACACCTAGGGGCAAATTTGACAAAAGAAGTGCCAGACTCGTGCACTGAAATTTACAAAACCCGCCCTGGCTGCTGTGGCTCAGTTGGGCATTGTCCTGCGAACCTATAGGTCATAGGTTCGATTCCCTGTCAGGGCACGTACCTGGATTATGGTTTCATCCCAGTCTGGGGACATCTGAAAAGCAACCAATCAGTGTTTCTCTCTCATATCGATGTTTCTCTCCTTCTTTCTCTCTCTCTCTCTCATTTCCCCTCTCTCTAAAAAAATACACTAAACATTATTAAGAGAAAAAATAGATGTAAATAAATAAATAGACAGTCCTTGTATGTGGCTTGGAAAACTCATGATCACAATTGCAGTTCTCTCCAAATTGATCTATAAATTCAATGCAAACGACATCAAAATCCCAGCTGACTATTTTTTTGGCAGAAATTGAAAGACATCTTAAAAATTCATACAGAAATACAAAGTTTTCAGAATAGCCAAAACAGTCTTGGAAAAGAAGAATGAAGTTCGAGTACGTAACTTCCAGGCTTGGAGTGTTAGCATGAAGTCACAGCAGTAGAGAGAGGGGTACTGGCGGGAGGGTTGGACGCAGTGGCCCCTGGGAGAGGACCGAGAATAGAGGCGCAAACCCTTCCCCCGGTCAACTCAGGTTTGACAAAGTCCGTGGGGGAAGGAATAGTCCTTTCGACCAATGGTGTTGAGACAGATATCCATGTACAAGAAGACAAATGACCTTACATCATACACAAAAGTTAATTTAAAATGGACCCTAGACCTAAACGTAAGAGCTGAAACAGTAAAACTCTTCGAAGACGTGCATAATCTTTGTAAGTTTGTGTTAGGCCAACATTTCTTACATAGGACACCAAAAGCATGATTTGTTAAAGAAAAAAATTAATATATTAGATTTATCAAAATTAAAAGCTTCTATGCTCCAGAAGATATTGTTAAGAAAGTGAAAAGGCCACAGACCAGGAGCCAATATGTGTAAGTTACATATCTGGTGAAGGACCCATATATGGAGTATGTAAGAGCTCTCAGAACTTAATAAGACAACCTGATTTAAAAAATGGGCAAAAGATTTTTATAGACAATTCACCAAAGAAGATGTGGGCATGGCCAACGAGCACATGAAAAAATGCTGAACATCATTAGACGTCCGGGAAATGCAAGTCAGGCCACAGCCAGACACCCTTCCCACTTAATGATACGTGGCTGTGCCCTGCCCCCCCCACTCAGACAGTAATGAGCCTTGGTGAGGACGGGACTCAGACGCTGCTGCAGGGAGTGTACAATGGAGCAGCTACTGCAGAAAACAACACCGTCGTTTCTTTATAATTTAAACAGCAATTTACCATACGACCCAGCGATTCCACTCCCAGGGATCTACCCGAGAGAAATAAAAGCATGTGCTCACACGGAGACCTGCCTGCAAGTGTTCATAGCAACGTTGTTCATGATTCCCAAACTGGGACCAACCCACGTGCTCATCCACTTGCGACAAAATGAACAGAGAGCGGCGTTTCCATACCGTGGGATTGTGGCTGGAATAAACGAGCAAAATGCGGATCCAGGCTACACCACGGATGAACCTCAGAAACATTATGCAAAGTGATAGAAGCCAGATGCGAGACCCGTACAGATGCATATATCGTAGGGTTTGATTTACCCGGACTATCCAGGAAAGAGCAAATACAGAGAGACGGAAAAGAGATCATTAGTTGCCTTAGGCTGGAGATGGAAGTGGGGAGTCACTGCGTACTGGCACGAAGTTTCTTTTGGGGTGAAAATGTTTGGAAATTAGTGGTGAGGATGGTTGAACACTGCTATAAATTTACTGAAAACCACAGAAAATTAATTGCCAATGACTCCTGTTTAGACACTAAAAAATTGTCACTTTCGAAGCCAAAAATAAGTGTATCCAAACCCTCTAGATTACTTAGTTTTCCCTGGAGAACCTTCTGTCCTTTTCAGATTTTGGACCCCAAAGTGAGAGCTTGTCTCATTAATATTCATAATAACTTTCTGTGAGGCACGGGTTCTTTATTTCCCCTGTTTTTCTAGTTACCAGTATCTCTCAGTTTTGCTAGTTAATTTACTTACTGGTGATGTTCTATTTTTTCAAATTCTGGGGAGGAAGCTTGCCTGTTCGTATTTTGCTCATACTGTGTTTCTTTCAGGCAGCAGGGCTGAAATTTTTCTTGATAAGTAATTGTCCATTTACATAAAAGCTGAGGTTGGTGATAGTGAAAAACAAGCATAATTAATATCCTCCGTAAATTGGCAAGTTGTAAGTGAATTGCCGGGAAGTTTCATGTCCTACGTGGCGGAGCCACGTGGCCCTCCGGTGGGGTTGGGGCAGGAGGGGTTGTTCAAGCCTTCCATGACCGCCAGCTGTTAGCCTGTCCCGACGGGGTCAGCCTTTGCCCCAGAAGGGGCTTCTTTCCTCCCTTGGGACCGTGGACCGCCACGTCCTCACAGAGAACACCCTGGGGGCTGCGCTTGCCCAGTTCTGGCCGCCCCCGCCCTCCGGGGCTCCTGGCACGTGGGGTCTGTAACGGTGGTCGCTTGAGGTTCTCGCGTTTCCTAACATAATTCTGTTTAGCCAAAGCTCGTGGTCTGTTAAACAATGCTGAATATGTGTAATGCTCTTCTTTCCTTTTCCTTTTTTAAAAATCCCCTTACATGCACTCTCATGCCCAGAAAGCAGACGGACAGATGAAAGGGGAGGAATTGCGCCACGTCCTGAACTGCGTGGTCAGAAAGTTGAGCGATTCGGAGTTCGGGGAACTGATGCAGATGCTCGACCCCCAGGGCACAGGGCTGGTCGCCGTGCGCACGCTCACCCAGCTGCTCCAGGAGGCCCCGCCCGTAAGTTTTGTAACGGCTTCCGAGTCTGCGTTTCTCTGTGGGCCGGGAAACTTGGCGTTCTTAGGGCAGTCAGAGGTGCCGGTGAGTGCGGTTTGAAGAAACGCACGACTGCGCTTTGAATTTCTCAGCTGACTTAACTTTCAACTAAGGGTTACGTGTTTAAGAGTGCTATGGTTTGGACGTTTCACTTCTAAACCGTGCGGGGGGGGCCGCTTGGCGTTTCTGAGGACCTGCGCCCCGCTGAGACTGCCGTCACCTGCGGCACGACGGCGGAGCTGGCTTTCGGGGGCTGCAGCCGTGGCCTCTTGCCGCTGCATCTCCTGCCCCACCAGCCCGGCGGGAACAGCTACTCCGGTTGCGTCCGTAGTTTTAGAGCTTTAACGTTAGTTCACCTTTTATGAAATGACTGCTTATTGCCTCTAGTGACTGACATTTGCTTTTAATGTTTGTTTCTTTTGACTGAAAATGGACACAGTTTGTTATTAGAAATGCTTCCATAACTGTAATAGCTATTAGCATTTTTAGATTTTAACAGGTTTTAAAAAGTCCAGTTAGTTTCCCCTGCTCACCTGCTCCCTGGCCCCCCAGAGGTGGTCCCGCCCACCTGCCCTGCCCCCCCCCCCGCCGAGTCTGCTGGGCATCCAGTTGTCTAATATTATTACTCCTTGTGGACACTGCCCTTGGCTTCCTCGTTCATTTTTCCCACGCTGATAGGCGGAGAAAGTGCTGTCTCCTCTGTCACTTCTCATTCACCTGATTTCTAGGTGATGGATTTTTTTCATGCCTGTTGTACTTTGAAACAATAAGTGCAAGTTCAGTGTTCTTATTCCCCTTTCCAGATGGGGATCAGAGGGCAGACTCGCCTGCTCAAGGTCCCAAAGCCGTTGGCTGACCAGGGGCAGCGCTGACGGCCACGTGGGAAGACCCCAGAGCTCCTACTGCCTGTATGAGCCACTGGGGTCTCCGTACTCTCTCTTTCGCAACCAGACAGGAAAGCTGCCCTCCTGTACAGACGCCGGGACACTTCACCGGCCAGCTCCGGACTCGGTAAGTTATGCCGCCCTCAGGGTCCCAGGGTGCCCCCGCCCAGGCCACACGCCTGCAGCCTGGAAACGCACCTGTCTCTTGCCAGCTGGAAGCCATGGTCTGTGACGCCATTGGCAGGAACGCCCAGGCTTTCCACAGCATGCTGCGGTCCTACGACCTCGGCGACACCGGGCTCGTGGGCGCCGGCAGCTTCAAGAAAGTCATGCACATCTTCTGTCCGTGTTTAACAACGGAGCATTTAACGAAGTAAGGTTTTCGGTGCCGAGCCCATTCATGTCACATTTTCCATCACGCCCCCCTTTATGATTCCACGCCGTGTGTAGGTTCTGGCTGGGCCCCGGCTGCGCCAGGTCTGCAGCAGTGAGCAGGTACAACTTGCACCGTTAGGGAATAGCAGCAAAGGAAGAAGCAGGTCCTGTTCTGTGGGTGGTGTCTTAGGTTTTTCTGAACTGTTTGTGTACGCCACACTTCCGGTGTGAGTACTTCCACACTTCCATAGCAGATTTCCTAATTTAAATTGTTCTTTGTTTACATCTGTTACATCTTTACAAACCATAAACTGCACGAACTTCCATGATGCAGTTTGAAGAAACCCACCGAGTGTGTGTGTCCGTGAGCCCATCCCAGGCTGTGCAGCGCATGAGCGAACACTTACACCCGCCCCAAAGCTGCCTTGCGTCCCTCGCAAGTCATCTCTGGCGCCCCAACCCCACAGCCACCGCTCTGCTGTCACCCTAGAGCACTTTGCGTTTTCCAGGCTCTTCCATAAATGGCAGTGCACGTGATGCTGACTTTTCCCAGGCCTTTTCCCCCAACGTAAAGAGTCTGAGACTCACATGCGGCCCACGTATTCCCGGTGGGCTCCTTTTCATCGCGGAGCAGCGTTCCGCTGTGTGGAACGCACTCCTTGTGCACCCATCGGTGGTGGGCGTTCGGCCCGTTTCCAGTTGGTCACAAACGAAGCTGTATGTGTTGCACAAGTCTCTGTGGAGACACACCTCTTCATTTTCCGGGGGGTGGGACAGCCAGCTCCTCTGGTAAGTGTAGATTCGGCTGCCAAACCAGCTTCCAAAGGGGCTGCCCCACACTGCACCCGCCCGTGGTGGGCGAGGGTTGCAGTGACCCACACCCTCGCCGACACCTGGTAGGGTCCATGTTTTTTAGTTTTAGCCGTTCTGATGGGTGCGCTCCACTTGTCTTTAAAACTCAGGCTCTGCAGTCAGTTTCAGGACACTGCTTCGGGAAGAGTCCTTTATAAGACCCTTTTGGCAAGCATGGGGGTTAATGGCCCACCCCCCATCTCTCCAGTTCTCACTCCGAAGGACCGGCTGTTCCGTGAACGCGTTCGGAAGGAGGAGCAGCAGCAGCCGGAATGTTCTGAGAGGTGCGATGAAACGAGGCAGAAGTGAAGTCAAACCGCAGAGCCCGTGGCCCTGACCTCTGTGGTCAGTTCCGTGTGGTCCTGCAAAGTAGAGGTCCCCAGGCTGGTTTCCGGTCAGGGCACATTCCTGGGTTACGGTTCTGCCCCTGGTCAGTGTACATAGGAGAGGCAACCAGTTCCGTGTCTCTCCCTCTCCGTCTCCCTCCCTTCTGCTCTCTCTAAAAATAAATAAATAAAACCTTTTTAGAAAATAGAAAGTACAATAGAAATGGGTAAAGAGCCCTGACTGGTGTAGCTCAGTTGGTTGGGCCTCTTTCCACAAAGCAAAAGGTCCCAGTTTGACTCCCAGTTAGGGCACATGCCTGGGTTGTGGGCTCCATGCTCCGTGCCCCGTCGGGGTCCTTGCCAAAAGCAACCAGTCGCAGTTTCTCACCGTCTCTCCCTCCCTCCCTCCCCTCTCTCTAAAAATAAATACATAAAATCTTTTTTTAAAAAAACCCCTACAGAGCCTACTGTGGAAAGGCAGTGAGTAAATGTTTATTGGCTAAATGAGTGTGTTAATATTTTATTATTTTAAATAAGAAAGATGGCAAACTAGAAATGAAGTGTCGGGGGATTTTAGAGTAAGCAGAGACCTTGGGAGTCATTGAGCTGACCTGTGAACTCCAGAAACAGAGGCACTGGGAGGTCCGGGGCCTCGCCTCAGGGCTCACCAGCTCCTGGTTGTCCTGGCTCCTGAACCCGGGACCCTCATCTCCAAGGGGCCCTGTCTGCCCCCACGGCCTGCACTCACATCCATTCTTCTCCAGACATGTAGGTTCCTGGCCTCTGTTTAATATTGCTCCCAAACACACCTCTTCAGCCAGTTAACATTTTCTGACAAGAGTGATAGAACGATCTAAATGATCGCCAAATTGAATCGTAACAATAAAACATACTTAGGAAATCTATTAAAAATTGGACTGATAAATATTCTTGCCCTTCTTCCTTTTGGAAAATACAGGTTTAGTGTAATGAAAAGATACTATTTTTAACTTGCTTGTTCCTAGCTTGTAATAAATCCGTAAAGAAAGGTAAGACGTGGAAGTATTAAGCAGCCTTCACTTTATCCCGTCCCTTTTTCAAAGTTCTTAATCACAGAGCAATGGGGGTATTTTAATGCCATGCTAATGGAATTTGACTCTGGATGCTTCGGTAGTAGCCACATTGTAAATGGGCAGGAAGGTGATATTTTAAGGGAAGGCTAACTGTTCAGTAATGAGCTGTAGCCGCCTCCTAAAACCAGTGAGAGAAGTAGTAGCCATTAAGCATTTCATAAAATGCGGGCATTGCTGGGGAGCTCGTAACTTCGCCAGAAGCAGGAAGAAAGGAGTGGAAGCTCATTCTCTATGGCTACTTGTTGGCCGTTGCCGCCTCCACCCCTGCAGCGGGGCCCAGGAGACTTCCGGAGAGCGGGGGAAACAGTTGTTCTCCAAACGCACATGCACGCTCACGCTCACACACATGGTACCTCCGTGTTTTACGAACCAAGTTGATTTCATAGATCAACGTGGAAAAGCTGGGGACTTCCCTCCCTTCCCATGGATGTGTGATCCCTTCTGTGATCTGGTTACCACAAAGCGGCCTGCTTAATTTAAGTCATTTTCCCCATGTACAAACATGTCCCTTTTCAACCATGTCTGCCTAGTCACGCGCCATAGTCAGCCAGCTCAAAGCACGGTTGAAAATCTTAGTGCAAAGATGGCAGCGTCCTCCTCCTGCAGCTCCCACCCCACTTGCCACCGCATCCTGGCCACACAGGGGGGCCCACCTGGCACGGCTGCCCCCCTCCAGGTCTGGCTCTGCCCCCTACAAGCCATGGGCACAGGAGTGGTCCCCAAGGCACGTCATCTAGCTGAGTGCGTTTCCTTACTTGAGAGAAGCCGGTGGTGAACCTCCTTTGCCGTCCGGGGTTGAATGGGAAGCGGGGAAAGGTCTTTGGGAAGCACCCTGCCTCATCTCAATGGCTGCCTGTGGTTTCAGGACCAAGCCCACAGAGGAGAGAAGGCCCGCGACTGAGAATGGGACCAAGGAGGAAGCCGTCAGGAACCGCCAACCCTGCGCGCAGCAGCAGGACCCGGCGTTCGGGAAACAGCTCCTCGATTTCAGCGAGGAGCCTGGTGGCAAAGTCAATGTGCGTGACGTCAGGAAGGTAGGCCAGTGGGTCTTCTCTGCGTTGCTGCGCCTCTTTCTTTCCTGAAGGAGTTCAGTCGTTTTATTACACCCACGTGCTCACAAGGGTGGGTGCCGGGTTTTCTGTTTCTATTCCATGACAAAGCAGATCCATTTCTAGGCATCTTTTTAACAGTTTAAAAGGATCCTTTTGGTAAAAAATGTCCTTGGCAACTTTCTTCGCAGAATGAGTCTGATGTGGACGTGGCTGGGTTTCGATGCCTGAACTTTCAAAACCAAGCAGCGGGTTCTCTGATGCGTTGTTGGCAGCAAGCCTGCAGTCAGGGCGCAGGCGGTGTGGGGGCAGAGCGCCTTCCCCGCTGCGGCTGGTTCCTCCAGAAGGTGGAGGCCGAACTGCTGCACAGAGGGAAGCTCAGTGTGCTGCTGCGCGTGTGCTCACAGGGGCCTGGGGAGGGGCTGCCCGGAAGGACTTGCCCCGAAGGGCTCTGCGCGGGCTTCCCAGAAATTAGCTCCACCCACTGCTTAGAATCCCTGTGATCCACCCGCCAGCCCATCACCCTCAGCTGGCAGGTGGCCGTGACCGTGTGGACGTGTTTGGAAGAAGGCGATGAAATGCATTCCCAAAAAGAGAGTGATTGCATTGGTGGCTATTATTTATCTAGTGTGCGCACACCAGACGCCGTAATAGGCTCTTTCTGTGTTTCATGCCCAGCTCCCGTGCGGCAGCGCCCCAGAGGGTGGATGGAGGAGGGGATGGGCGTGGCACAGAGGTGGTGTTAGACGGCTGTTGAAACCGTCCAGACCTCCTCAGACATGGACATGGAGTGTGGGGAGGAGGATGGAGTCAGGAAATGCTGAGGAGTGAGGGCAACGTATAAGGAAGAGGAAAGACGCACTGACATTTCCTAGATTTCTGGGTTGGGGCCCAGTGGCTCGTAATTAGTCACTGGTAACTCTGAGGAGAGCACTTTCAGGGGGGCGAATGGTGGCCAATGGGGACAAACATCTGACTCCTGGGGTGCCTTGTCCTAGATCCCAGACCCTAGATTCCACTGCCCCCCAAGTCACCTGACTCGGGTCCCCTCACACGCAATGGCCTCAAAGGATCACAGGGCTCAGTGGTTTTGATTCATAGAGTCTGCTCATTGGGTCACAGGAAACCAAGCATCCACTCCTCTGCCTCTGAGTTTTTGGAGATTGAGAGCGGCCACTGTAGAGAAGAGCAGTAGGGGCTGGCACAGCTGGGATAAGGCCCGTGGCCACACGGGTAGTAGCTCTGAGGGCCCCTTCTTACCTGTCACCTGAGACCACCTCACGCCTGTAAGCTCCGCTGCAGGTTCTTCTGTGTTAAGACTCCATCGATAAGCCAATGGCTGCCTCATCCTCACCTCTGGTTCACATCCCAGACCATTCTCCTGAAGCTGCAGCCTCAGGTGCCCACCTGCCTATGTGACGTCCTCACGTGGGTGCGTGAGAAATGCCAAGATCCTCACCAGAGCCACCAGGCCAGCAGCCTGTACCTTCTCGGCCAAGGCGACCTTTTCCCCAATTGCTCAGGACTAAATCTTGGTGTCTTCCTTGATCCCCTCTTCCTCCCACGCCCACATCCGGTTCATCAGCATGGCCTGTCTGTTCCCTGGACAGTTGTCCCAGAGTACGGCGGCCACCACCACCCCACAGCCTTCCCTGTCCACTCACAATGGAGTGGGCCAGCAGCCTGTTCGCCTCTCTCTCCGCCACAGCTCATTCTCCACCCCACAGCCAGGCTGCCCCTCCACCAAGTCAGTGTCGGGCCTGCTTTTGCCCAGAACCTTCCATGGCACTCCATCTCCCTGGAATGAAGGCCGGAGTCCAAGAAGGACCCAGCCCCTCAGTCCCTCCCAGACGTCGACTCCTGCTGTTGCTTGGCCGCCCGGCCTCCTGCTGTTCCTCTGGACACTGACCCTCCACCTTTGCACCGTGCACCGACTGTCCCCTCCACCTGGAATGAGTTCCCAGATGGGGACGTTACTTCTACTAGCTCTGCCCCTCCACACCTTCCTGTCATTTCAGATGTGAGTGTGCAATGATTCCTAAATCCGTGTCGCACCAGTTCAAGTACGAAATGGTTGTGGAGTTTGGCCCCGGGTGCTGGGGACTGAACACTTGCGATTGTCCTCAGCCAATCACAGGGATTGGCCTCAGCTCCCGACGCCACCCCCCGCCCCAGGCCTGAGCGACTTCATCGCACAGAGCACAGGCTCTGTAGCCCATTCGGGGCTCCCGCCTTGTGGGGGGGTGGTGAGGAAATGTTCTTAGGAAGCCTGCTGGTGGACTCTGTTGAGGACGGGTGGAGGGGAGGAATGAACCAACCTAGTTCTTCAGCTTCCCGAGGCAGCCAGGTTCCCGGCCTTCCAGATGTGCGTTCGAGGCCCCTCACGCCTTTAGTCTTGTTGGTCCCAGCCCCACGCAGCCATCAAAAGTATAAATGCAGGGAGTTGCCCAGCTCCCTGGGGCAGGAGCAGCAGCAGACCCTCGGTGTCCGCTGACCACACCACTAGGACTTCCGCTTCTGCCCGGGTTTTCTCCAGGCCTGTGTCCCCACTGGGCCTTTGTCTTCTAAGTGACACAGCGTGAGGACTTGAATTCTGCCTTTCAGAAGTTTTCAATGTCAGGTTTGGACTTCAGCCCCCAGCAGTTCCAGGGGTTGGCACAGGTCTGGAAGGGAAAACCAGTCCTGGTGTGAGCCTGCCCCTCCTGTCTCCACTTCGGAGATGCTAGCACCGCCCACCCGGAGGCGCCCCGTCCCCAGCCCACCTCCAGTTCTCGGGCTCAAGTCTGCTCCCAGGACCTTCAGCTGTTCCCAGGCAGAGTGCAGTTGCACGGCCTCAGCTTGCCCTGCAGGGTCCTCCTCCCCCGGGAGTTACAGTCCCTTTACAGCGAGGCTCCCTGAGGCCTTCTTATTATTTGTAGTCGATGGGGCGCTTTCATCGTTTTTCCACTGAGGCTGCTTGCTTGCTCTGCGTGACTGCATCCTGTCCAGAAGTAGTTGACGTCTGTCGGTTTTATTAGTAACAACTTTATTTATATTGTTATTTTTCTCTTGTACGTTTGTTTTCTATTTCTTTATTTCTGCCATTACTTTGATTATTTCCTTCCTTCTACTTGATTGGGATTTAATCTGCTTTTCTTGCTCTAATTTCTTGAGATAAAATGTTAGATCGTTTGGTTCTCTCATGTATGCACTGACAGCTATACATTGCCCTCGAGATACAGGCATAGCTGCATCATGCAAGTTTCCGCATATTGTGTTCTCATCATCATTCAGGGGAAAATATTTCGTGATTTCCCTTGTGGTTTATTCTTTTTCCAATGGTTTATTTTTGAAGTGTATTGTTTAGTTTCCAAACATTTGGGATGTTCTATTTTACCTGTTATAATTGACTTTAAAGCTGATTCCGTGTGATGCGAGAATAGAGTCTAAAGTCTGAATAGCCTCAGGCAGCCCCGTGAAATACTGAGGGTCAGGACCCACCACACAGGGGATTCCAGCAAACGTCCCGTGAGTCCAAACGTTCACTCAAAGAGAAGGCGTGCTCGCTCCCTCACGGACCCTCGGTTTGCCGAGTTCGCCAGTCAGGTCGGCCCCGTGAACTGTTTCTCAGAACTTCTCTGTCCTCGTCTCATTTTCCCTGCTCATTCTATTAGCTGTCGAGAGAAGTGCAGTGAAGTGGATTGTGGATTTGTCTAGAGGGATCCTTTGCTATTCTGTTGATGGTTGCTTTATCCACTTTGAAACTAAATTATTGGGTGCACGCAGATTGCTGAAACTTCCTGTGAATTGTCTCCCTTATCATTAGGAAGTGACTCTCCATACAGCGGGATGCCGCTTGCCTCCAAGCCTATTTTTGCCTGATAATGATATAGTGGCTTCGGCTTTCTCTTGACTCATGTTAACGTAGGTACGCTTTTCCGTCCTTTTGCTTCAGGCTTTCTAGGGGCTTACATTTAAGCTAAATCTCTCACAGGCAGCGTGTAGCCGATATTTTAACAGATAGTGTGATGACCATCTTAGTCTTCTACTCACAGTGTTCGGTCCTTTTCGATTTATTTAATTACTGATGCAGTCGCTTGTTGGCTTTCATCGTAACTTTTTTCTGTTTGACCCCGCTCACCCTTTCTTAGCTTCTTTGAGATTATTCGGGTGTTTGTATTATTCCGGTTCCCCTCTGTGAGTTTGTCAGGAAGCCGGGTCCGCAGTCCGCCCTGTTGGGGCCGCACCAGCGGCTCAGCGCACGCAGCCGCGCCCAGGTGCACGCAGTGAAGTACAAGTGGCTGTGTCTCCCCTCACGGGCCGGGTGTTCCCATGTTCCAGTTTCGTTCACCTGTGTAGTCTTTTGTGTTGCTGTTGTTGCACATTTTCATTTTACACGTATGTCAGATCCCACAAGACACCCTCACGATTTTTGTGGTGAATAAGCCGGGCTGCGTGTCCACGCTGGCCCCTGCTCCCGTGTGTGCCCCTGCGTCGTGTGCGTGTGCCTCGACCCGCTTCCTTCCTGCCGACAGACCTCCCACCGACCCTCTTTCAATGCCAGGGCGCCGGCCTCGCTCCTGCGTTTCCGTGGGTGACGCAGCTCTCCTTCGCTCCAGCTCATATTCCCTTCTGCCCACGACCCCATCCAGGGCCCCACAAGACGTCTGGTCGTCGTGGCCCCTGAGGCCCCTCTTGGCTGTGACAGATCCTCAGATTGTTTTGGCAGTTTTGAGGGGAACTGGGCAGATGTTTCGTAGGCTGTGCCCGCGTTGGGACTCATCTGATATTTTCCCACAATTTTGGCAGTTTTGAGGGGGCAGTGTTTCTGGGAGACAGGCCACAGAGGTAAAGTACCCTCCTCGTCACAGCCTGTCAAGCACCTGCTGTCCAGGCGTCTAATTGCCGTGACGTTGGCTTTGACCACCTGGCTGAGGGGTGTTCACCAGGGTCTGTGCCCCTGCAGACACGCTCCCTTCTCCTTGGCTCGTTCCGTACTGCGCTCTTTGGGAAGAAGTCCCTGGGCAGAGGCCACACTTGAGGAGGGGGGTTACTATGCCCTCCCTCTTTAAGGGCGAGATGTGTACATGAATCATTTGAAACTTCTGCATGGAGCTTTGTCTGTCTTTCTATTTACTAATCTATCCAGTCATTTATATCAATATGGACTACGCCCCATTATTCTTTAAATGTCTATGTGATGCTTAATGATGTTTTCTTTTCACTCCTGGTATTGGTAATTTTTATCTTTTCTCTTTGTTTCTTGGATAGTCTGGCTAGAGGTTTATCACTTTTATTGATAAAACAATCTGTGGTTTTATTGATTTTCTCTATTGTTTGTCCACATTCTATTTCATTGACTTCTGCTCTTATATATATATTTTCTACTTCCTTCTCCCTTTGGGGGGTTTAATTTGCTTGACACACAAGGAGATTTTTTTTAGAATGTCCACCTTCAGTTCCCAGTGGTAAAATCGAGGCGAGCGTGGCCCCCTCCAAAGCCTGGGTGCCCATGGGGTCCCATTGTCCAGCTCCTCCCCCCTCAGCCTCCAGCAGTCACCCCTTCAGGGCTCCCCCTGGTGGGTGGCTACAGTGGCTTCTGCCCCGGGCAGGGTTTTCTACATTCCTGTCTCTGAGATGTCTCTGATGGAGCAAAGAAAAGTCATTGATTTTTGGTTTCCTTGGCTTTCTTCTGGTACAGATGGGAGTGAGGTCTTCATTTCCAGTTGAACCTGAAGGCAGGCATCCACTATTAATTTTTAAAGATAGGTTAACTGGGAGTGGTATTGTAGGCTGGTAATCATTTGCTTCTAGCATTATAAGATAATATTCCCTTGTCTTCTGGCTTTGGTGAGCTCTGCCGGTAAACTGTCAGGCATGCCGGTACATGTTGGAGCGCACCGCGTCTGCCCTCTGCCGCTTCAGCAGCCGTGCTTCGTGTGCGCAGGCGGGGCTGCCTTTGCGTGGCTCCGCCAGGCTTTGCAGGTCATCTTGTGCCTGTTGGTTGATGGGTTTAATCGAAAATAGGGAAAACTTACAGCCATAGTCTCCTTTCCTTTGCTGCTCCCTGTTCCCCCGCCGCTGTCAGACCTGGTCACAATATCTCACGCGTCTCTCTCACCTTGTTACATAGTCCTCGTCCTTTTTCTCTCGGTGCTGAGTCCCAGGGTGGCCATGAACTGTCTTCCAGTTTGTTTACCCCATATTCTGCTTTTTCCAGTCTGTAGCTAACTTTGTTCATACAGCTCCTTTTAAAAAAGATTTTATTTTATTTTTTTTAGAAGGGAAGACAGGGACAAAGAGAGGGAAACATCAATGTGTGTTTTTCTCTTGCGCACCCCCTACTGGGGACCCGGCCCTCAACCCAGGCACGTGCCCTGACTGGGAATTGAACCGGTGACCCTTTGGTTCGCAGGTTGGGGCTCAGCCCACTGAGCAACACCAATCAAGGCTGTTCATATAGTTCTTTTTTTAAAAATATATTTTATTGATTATGCTATTACAGTTGTCCCATTCCCCGCCTTCACTCCCCTCCACCCTGCACACCCCTCCCCCACCATCCCCCCTTTCGTTCATGTCCATGTGTCACAAGTTCTTTAGATTCTGTATTTCCCCTACTATTCTTGCCCTCCCCCCTGTCTATTTTCTACCTACCATCTATGCTACTTATTCTCTGTACCTTCTCCCCCCTTCTCCCCCTCCCACTCCCCTGTTGCTAACCCTCCATGTGTTCTTCATTTCTATGGTTCCACTCCTGATCTAGCTGTCCTCTTAGTTTGCTTTTGTTTTAGGTGTGGTTGTTAATAACTGTGTGTTTGCTGTCCTTTCACTGTTAACATTTTTCATCTTCTTTTTCTTATATAAGTCCCTTTAGCATTTCACATAATAAGGGCTTGGTGATGATAAACTCCTTGAATTTGAATTTATCCTAGAAGCACTTTATTTGTCCTTCCATTCTAAATGAAAGTTTTGGGGGATAGAGCAATCTTGGGTGTAGGTCTTTGGATTTCATGACTTGGAATACTTCTTTCCAGCCCCTTCTTGCCTGTAAGGTCTCTTTTGAGAAATCCGCTGACAGTCTGATGGGTACTCCTTTGTAGGTGACTGTCCCCTTATCCCTTGCTGCTTCTAGGATTCTCTCCTTCATTTTAGTCTTGGCTAATGTAATTATGATGTGCCTTGGTGTGTTCCTTCTTGGGTCCAACTTCTTTGGCACTCTCTGAGCTTCCTGGATTTCCTGGAAGTCTATTTCCTTTGCCAGACTGGGGAAGTTCTCCTTTATTATTTGTTCAAATACATTTTCCACTTGTAGCTGTTCCTCTTCCCCTTCTAGTACCCCTATAATTCAGATGTTGGGATGTTTAAAGATGTCCTGGAGGTTCCTAAGCCTCTCCTCATTTTTTGGAATTCTTGTTTCTTCATTCTTTTCTGTTTGGTTGTTTCTTTCTTCCTTCTGGTCCACTCCCTTGATTTGAGTCCCAGTTTCCTTTCCATCACTATTGATTTCCTGTGCATTTTGCTTCATTTCATTAAGTGAAGCCTTCATTTTTTCATCTAATTTGTGACTAAAATCAACCAGTTCTGTGAGCATCCTGATCACCAGTGTTTTGAACTGTGTATCTGAAGGGTTGGCTATTTCTTGGTCACTTAAAATTATAGGCTCTGGGACTTTGAGCTGTTCTTGAGTCATAATGTTTGGTCTGTTCACACCTGTTACGTATGAGGGGCGGAGCCTTAGGTGTTCACCAGTCGCTGGCTTGTGACTCGGCCTGGCTGAGTGGTTCGTTGTTGTCGGACTTCCGTACAGTTCACTTTTCACTGTTTTGGCTGCATTTCTGTTTCTAAAACTTCACTGTCTTTAAATTTAGTTGTGGGAGGGGGCACAGTGTTTCCACCTACGCCTCCATCTTGGCCAGAATTCCCATATAGTTCTTAATTTTAGTATTTTTTCCCATTCTGGGATGTCCATTCAATTATTTTTAATATATTCCATATCTGTGTCTTTTCTTCCATTGTGTCAACATATTTTTATATTTTCTTAAACATATTTGTAGCTATTTAAAATCTTTTTCCTCCTGGCTGGTGTAGCTCAGTGGATTGAACGCGGGCCTGCGAACCAGAGGATCTCGGTTCGATTCCCAGTCAGGGCACATGCCTGGGTTGCAGGCCGGTTCCCTGCAGGCCAACTCCCAGCAGGGGACACACGAAAGGCAACAATACATTGATGTTTCTCTTCCTCTCTCCTTCCCCTCTAAAGATAAATAAATAAATAGAATCTTAAAAAAAAATAAAATCAAATCAAATCTTTTTCCTGCCAACTCCAGTATCTGGATCACCTGTAGATGTTTTTCTGTCTTCATTTTCCCCCCGATTTTACGTCCTGTGGTCCTGTCTCTTGGCGTGCCAGGTATACTTCTGGTGGGTTAAGACAGTTTAGGGCTCTGGATGGTGGCTCACGCTTTCCTCTGCTTGGCAGCTAGAATGGGGACTGACTGCCTTGATCTAGCGAGGGACTGGATTTGATTTGAGGCTGGATTGCAATTTCTCAAGGCTTGCCCTGAAAACAAACAAACAAACAAATCCCCAAATCTCTGGTTTCTGGGGTATAACCTCCAAAGTTGTAAGCCCAGCGCCCGTGTATTGCCTGAACCGCGCCCGGGAGCCACGCCCTGGGATGTTCTCAGCGCTCCTCCGCCTCCCAGAGGCTGGCCGCCTGGGCAATTTGACTCCTGCCCACACAGGAGTCGGCATGTGTCTCGAGGGGGACACTGGCGGTGTCAGCCCAGTTCTCTGCTTCTCCCCTCTCCCCGGGGATCTGGCCATGCAGGTCTCTAATGTTGGACACTACAGGCCCGTGGCCTTGTCACAAGCTCTTGTTTCTCTGTCTGCTGGGAGAGACTGTCCACCTGGGCCAAACAGCCCCATCCCAGCCCTTTTGCCCTGATCCAGACAGGCGACCGACTCCCCTCTCCCCCGACTGCCCTGCTCCCAGAGCTTTGTCCCTTTGAGTCCTGTGGCTGTAGAGGCTTCTCATACGCCGGAGAGACCGTCTGGTGTCTGTCTGGCTTTTCCGTTTGCTGCGAGCACCAGTCCTTCCCTTTCTCGTGCTCGTTCCCTTTTCCCCTCCTCACTCTTCCTTTACCTGTCTTTGCACACCGACGCCTTGGGTCCGTGGAATGGGTTCCCAGCAGTAGGGTTCTTTAACACATCGCCTGTTTCTTTTTTAAAAAACCATCATAGTACCTCATGCCTTTACTAGCTGTGTATGAACGTGTCTTTTTCTGTGGCCCCGTTGGCAGTAGGCATTGTGGCTCTGTTCAGTTTCTCTGGTCTGGTGGCTTTGCAGTGATAGCTCATGTTGACTTTAACTTGCAGTTATTCCCCAGACTGCTAGTGAGTTTATTCTTTTTGTGGGGGGTTTGGCCATTGGAACTTACTCTTCTGTGAGTGGCCCATTTACGATCTTTGCCCCCTTGTCAGTTTGCAAGGGGCCGTCATTTACTGTAGGTGTTGGTACCTGTCCCGCGTTCGTAAACTGCCCAGGGCCCTCGGTTCACTCCCAGCCCCGGATTCTCGCCCCCAGTTTGCTCTCCCAGGCCTCTCCTGACCTTGCCCGAGCCTCGCTCTCCGGCTGCTGCTCTCCTGACACATCCCCGTCACGCCAGCTCCTCTCCCGAGGGTGCTGCTCCCCTGCGCTGTGTCCCTCACCGCAGTGGACAAGGACAGCCGTCTTTGTCCTTTTCATTCTCTGTCCTGTCCCCAGCATCTAAAACCGTGCCCAGCACAACAGAAGTACTCAATGCATACTCTCTATTTCGTTTTGCATTTTTTATAGTCGTCTCCATTTTCCCACCAACATTTTCCCTCACGCCCCTCACCTCCCACCCTCAATCTTTCCCCACTTTGGCTTTGCCAATACATACTTTTAAAATGTTGACTTTGGAGCCAGGCTGCCAGGGTTCGAACCCCAGCTCTGTGCTTAACAACTGTGTGACCTTGGGCAAACTGGTCTGTGGCGAGCCACCTTTGACGTGACTGTCGCAGTCACTCGGGGCACCGCAAGCTGTGCCGCTGTAAAAGAGCAAACCTAATACACAGGGTGTGTCCTGGTGGCCCCACTGGCTCGCTGCTCCTCCTCTCCTCTGGTCTCTCCGCTCCCTGAGACCCAGCAGGGGTAAAACCGGGCTGGTTAGTAACCGGGTGATGGCCTTTCAGTGTCCAAATGAGAGGAAGAGCGACACATTTTTCACTTGAAACCAAAAGCTAGGAATGATTAAGCTTAGTGAGAAAGGCATGTGGAGAGTTGAGACAGGCGTCTTGTTAGCCAAATTGTGGACGCAAAGGGGAATCTGTCAAAGGAAATAAGAGGTGCTGCTCCCGTGAGCATGTGAATGATGAGAAAGCGGAGCAGCCTTACCACTGATACGGAGGAAGCGCCGCTGGTCTGGGAGGGAGGCCAGGTCCGTTACAGCATCCCGTGTGCCCAAGTGACTATTACACCTGTGCTTGGAGCTGTAAATTAGAATGTGTACTCGTAATAAGTGAAAATGTAGGGAATCTCAGCAGATAAATAGAATTTATAAAAAGAAGCAAAGGGAAATTCTAGAGCAGAAAAATAAAATGTCTGAAATAAGAAAATTCACCAGAAGGGCTCAGCCCCAGTGGGGAGATGATGAAAGGAAGAATCATGAGCTTGAAGAGAGATCGGTAGAGATTATACAAAGTGAAGACAAGAAAAAGGTCAGAAAAAGAGCAGCGACTCGGGGGCACGTGGGACGGCACCCAAGGGCCTGGCACAGGCACCACTGGAGTCACAGAAGCAGAGGAAGACGTGTGAGGGAGCTGTGGCTGAAACTCCCCGATTTCTGGTAAAAGTGCTGGATGAATATTCAGGAAGCTCAGAAAACCCTAGTACGACAGACACAAAGACAATCACAGGGAGACCGCGGAACACCAAAGTCAAAGAGCGAGACCTCTGAAGCAGTGGGCGAACGCACTCATTCCAAACGGGGGCAGGTCAGGGCCACGCTGGCCAGACAGGGGTGACGGCTTGAACACGTGAAAAGGAGCAGAGCGTCTCCCCCTCCCTCCAGAATTTGGTCTCCTCCGGGAGTGAAGGGGCAAATAAAGATGTTTCCAGGTTAAAAACAGAGGAAGGAGGTAGTGTGTTGCCAGCAGCCTTCACTGTGAGAAACGTTCAAGGCACTTCAGTTAGAAAGAATCGGAACTAGGCAGAGACTCAGATGTTCGTGAAGGAGCAAGGAACGTGGGAATGGCCAACAGCTGATTAAACGTAAAAGGCAGTTCTCCTTAATTTAGAGAGGGTGCGTGAGAGTGCGGGGTCTGCACCGGAGGCGCATGGACAACCGAGCAGCAGAGGAAGGGGCCGGTGAGGACCTGTCTGGCTGCCAGTGTTCTGCATGTTGGCTGAAGTGGTTCACTATTAAGTCTAAACAGACAAGGAAAAGTAAAGGCTATATATTGGAATCCTTAGAGCAACTCCCAGAAAGGTGACGCAGAGGCCTGGTCACCCTGCGTCCCCATAGAGACGGGGCGGCTCTGTCCCCGGAGGGTCTGCACCGCTGGGCTTGGCAGACTGAGTTGGCCGCTCGGCTCGGCCTGTGTCAGGGAGAGGGAGCAGGACTCAGGAGGAGCAAGCCGGCAAGCGGAGCGCCTGTCCTCCCCGGGAGCCCAGCAGGGGGTGAGCCGGGAAGGCCGAACAGGGAAGGGCCGCTCCACAGCCGAAGTGGCATCCCGGGGCGCAGGGTGACCACGTGGTGAGTCAGAATGTGTGAGGCCACAGGTTGTCACTCTTTGAAGAACTTTCTTAGGGAAATGCCTCCTAGGAAAGACCAGAGAACTCGAACTCCAATGGTTAAACGCTTTAAAATCCGTTCCACAAATGTTGCAGTTCCGCGTTTTGCTGTGTTGCACATCGCCTCCCGGGCGGTGATCAGTCCAGCTGACCAGCCGCTGTGGTTCCCTTAGGCAGGAGAGCCGTGCACGGGAGGCGGGCGCCCGCACTGCTGGCCAGCCGCCCCCGCGCGCCCCGCCACCCACCCCTCGCAACCCTCTAGGCTGTGAGACATTTGCCTGCAGACACTTTCTTGCTCTCCATTGCATATGTTTTTATGAAAGGGCTGAGCAGGAGGAATTTGCAATGAATAATTCACGTGTGATTGTTTTCAAAATACAAAGTTATTTTTCAAAGGAAGCAACCGATCTCCCCACTTCAGAGACCCACAGCCACTTCCGCAGCTTTCCGTCAGACACTTGCTCCATGCGGGGCTGGAACTGAAACCTCCGCAGAGCTGGGATGGTGCGTGTGCAGATGGCGCAGAGCTGCCCAATTCCCAGTCACGCGCAGCCTGCCCGAGTCCCCAGGCGGGCCCTTGGGGCAACCTTGGAATCCGGCGCTGCTCCCTGCCAGGCCCCCAGACGACAAATGCAGAAACACCTGCATGTGCTTCCCTTTCCCTGTTTCCCATCCCGCACCAACACATCCTGCGGCTTTTTCACACACACACACACACACACACACACACACACGCGCGCGAGCCCAGCTAATCCAGAGCCTGACCAGCTGGGTGGTACAGATACAAGGAACTGCTGTTGCATTCAGTTTGTCACTGACATAGACAGCCAAGAGTGCCAGCTCCCAGGGCCCTTTCCCCACACACCGGAAAGGACGGCACCCAAACAGAAGGAGTGGACAACCTCACTGCAGGTGGTAGGCACCCCGTTGCAGCTAGGTGGGCTTCTCCGCAGCCCTCCTGTGAGGAGACCGGGGCCAAAGGCTCTGTACCTCGTCAGAGCCCGGAGGCAAGGAGAACCTGTCCTTGCTAGCCTCCGGGAGGAATGGGGGGCTGGTGGGGGATGGTCTCCCGGCAACCCCTAGAGGCTCCCGTCCTTGGTGTTTGTTCTGGGGACTGCTCAAGGCGTTCTGCCGGGACCCAGATGGGTCTTTGCCTGTGTGGCTGATTTGGGTCTGTGGGAGGGCGCCAGGGCTCCACAGCAGAGACCTGCCCACGCTCAGGCCCAGTGACCTTGTCCGAGTGGAGTTCAGAGTAGAGGTTAACGTGACCTTGTCCGAGTGGAGTTCATAGTAGAGGTTAACAAGGAGAACCCCATGTCTGTCATTTCCTAATCATGTGACTGGGCAAGTCACCTAAACTCTCTAAGCCTCAGCTTCCCCATCTTCCGAATGGGGTTAGTAAGAGGGACTTTCTCAAGGCTTAGTATGAGGATTCAGTGAGACTTACACAAGGCCTCCACATACCCTGCTGCTTGGAGATGGTGACAATGACGGGGTTGATGATGGTGATGGAGATGGTGATGGAGGTGGTGATGTTGATGGTGGTGATGGAGATGGTGATAGAGATGGTGATGTTGGTGGTGATGGAGATGGTGATGGAGGTGGTGATGTTGATGGTGGTGATGGAGGTGGTGATGGAGGTAGTGATGTTGATGGTGGTGATGGAGGTGGTGATGGAGGTAGTGATGGAGGTGGTGATGTTGATGGTGATAATGGTGACAATGATGGCGATGATGGTGATGGAGATGGTTGTGATAGCGATGGTGATGGTGGTGATGATGACAGTGTGGGCTGTCTCACTGCACCCTCTTGTCTCCTTTCCCCCTTTTAGCTTTTTCCACAGAATGCAGTCCATGTCCCACTGGCCCTGCTAGTCTTCTGCTAAGTCACGCAGCGGGTCAGACCCCGGACGGTTGTTGACCTGTGTGTCCCCAGGCCTCCTGACTTAGCTCTCCCAGGCATCTTTCCTTCATGTGCCCTGGGGGGACAGTGGTCGTCGTGCTGGACATTTTGGTGATGATGTGGTGGTGATACAGGCACAGGCATATTTCGAATGGTGATTCTGTGTCCTTTTTCTAGAAGAAAGCCATGTCTTCTCATCTAACTTGCAAATACTTTGAGAGCAGCAGGGGTGGTGCCTTCCGTTCGCCTGTGTCGCCCAGCATCACTTCTAGGGGCCTCGCCTCCAGGCGGGCAGCTCTGTGGATTGTTGACTGGCCACAGACAAAGGGGCAGCACCCACTCATGCCTCCTGGACAGCCCAGCTGACCCCCTAGGACAGGTCATTCAGATCTTCCCAGTTCCCTGCTGGCAGTGCGGGGAGGGTATTTCCCTCAGTGCCGCCCCCACGTACACGGAATGGGAGCCATTTGTAAACAGCAGGTTGGCGTGGTGGGGGAAGGGGTAGTGGGTAACATTCAGAGAGTGGACTCGCCCAAGGAGAGAAGTAGGCGCCGCACCTGAAGCCTAGCTGACAATGTGGGCCATCCATCATGATGAGATTTTAATGCAAGTTTTAGTTTTTCCTCCTCAAACTGCCATGCTCTGTTTTGTTCACATTTCCCAGGATACGTGTGAATGCAAACCCGACTTGTGGGACTCGAACACAGTCAGGGCACACATGCATCTGGGCATCTCCAATGGCGGGGCCCCTGGGAAGGTCTGCAGTGCCTCCTGCTGCCCGAAGGCCATGCCCACTTGTTCCTTGTTCACTCACTGGCTCAACAAGCAAACCAGAGCCTGTGGGTGGGGCCAGACGCGCGAGGATCACGGGCTGGAGCGCAGGGGCCACGGCGGCGAGCCCACTGCGGGCCTGGGACAGCCTGACTGCCTCTCCCTCTCTCGCTTTCCTGTCAGGCGCCGGAAGATCAGGGAATGCTCGTGGGTGACGACCAGTATGCCCACCCGACGGCCAGAAAGGGATTCAAGAAAGAAAGGAGTGATCTGGACTTCGCCACCAGAGTTGGAGGTATGAAGGTAGCTGGGTGCCCAGGGCGAACCCGCTAGGATGTGTCTCCCACCTGCACTGGCCCCTCCCCGCCCGGCCCTCCGCACTGAGCAGCCAGGTTGACAGTGGACGAAGTGCACGCCCAGCTGTTGACACAGTGCATGGTCTCCGGCCGGAACATTTTTGTTTAATTTTATCTGACTGCGTTTTGGCACTTCCCCCCCAAGTTAAGCTAAACTGTGAATGCAGAATTTTGCCTGGCAGAGCCTTCTACAAACTCAGAGCAAAACGGTTTGTAAAGTTGCCTCTAAGGCCTCATGAACCTTAAATCGCATCTCACGTTCTCAAAGGTTTGCCCTCTTCTATTAGGGGCGGGTCATCTGTAGTGAGTGACACTTTGCACCAGCAGGACCGGTGTCCTTCCCCCCTGTGTGCCAGTGAGCACACGGGTTCAGTAACAGTGACTTGCCCAGGACCACCCAGTCACTGCCCCTTCCTGGTCCCTTCCCCAGATGGTGTCAGGACATTTGTCCTGTCTAGCTCAGCTTGGGCCGGAAGCTGGGTCCTCCTGCAGCCTCTGCTCCTCAGTCCACTCTCCTGGCCTCAGGCCTGGACGGTGGGGTACGGCGTCTCCCCGCCCCCTCTCCCCGTGAGGCCGCTTCTCCTGTGCTGGGGCAGTATGGGTGGCAACTCGCCCTCCAGAGAAGCCGGGGGCGGGGGGGCAGGCAGCCGTGCCCAGGGGACACACCGCTGTCATGCTGCACATGCACTGCAGCCTGGACAGGGTGGAGCGCGAGGGCCCGGCGGCACTTGCCGCCCTCTCTGGTTTGGTCTGGCGGAGGCCTGGGGCCTCCACTGAGACGGTGGCTGGGGCTCCTCACCGGGGAGACGCCGTGGACCCAAGCAACCCCAGAGGGAGAGGGTCCCGCACGGGGAGAAAGGGCAACGAGAGAAGCCATGTAGAGGGTTGGAATGTGGACGCTACGGTTGGGTGTGTGCTCTGACGTTTTTGAAGGAAAAGGAATTCACATGTAATTCAGTGAGTGTGTCTGATGTGCCAGGTGCATTCATTGTTCCAAGAGGAAACTGAGGCCCAGGGTGAGTAGGTCGCTGGCCTGGGGCCCCAGAGCAGCAAGCCCATTGCATAGTGTGAACCTGACTCGGGAGCTACTGACTGCTGTTGGCTTCCTCCCCGCCGTAGCCTGCTCTTTCACCCTCATCTTCCTCCTCCTCTTCCTCCATCAGTGCCCCAGTGCTGTCTGTCTCCCCACAGGGTCGGGTGCTGTGGTGCATGTGGGGAGCGTTGAGGTTCCGGCCCGAGGTCTGGATTGGGGGGTGGCCAAGTGGAGTAACACCACCGGGGGGCTGTTACCTGCCAGGCATCAGGAACCTGAGGATGGCCGCTGCAGGCCCAGGTGGAGCAGGGCAGGAGCCTGGTGCACGACTGGACCAGAGCACACCTATGGGCTCCAGCTGCCGTGCCCACCGCCCGTCCTGCAGACCACGGCCATGCGGAGGGCGTGGGTGCAGCATATGCCGAAAACCATGTCTGTGGTGCAGGCCCAGGTTTCCGGCCTGGCTGTAGACAGGGCCGCACCCCCACAACCTTAGCCCGACAGACATGGAAGGTCACACTGCCTTCCTCGGTGTCAGGGTCAGAGAGGGCAGAATGCAGTAACAAGCTGGCTGGGCTCCAGAGTCTGACGGGGCCTGGGTGCAGCCCTGCTGCCCACGAGCGCTGCGCCCCGGAGCGGGGGCCACCCTTGGGCCTTCGTCTCCTCCCAAGTCAGGTGCGCATAAGAATATGGTTCCTGGTGAGCAAACTCGGCACAGGAAGAGAATCTTGGCTGAAAGGACCAAGCCCAGTATCTAGCAGGTCAGGAAGGGCCTGGTGAATTAAGGACCGTTGGCTGAACCGCACATTCCTGGTTTTGGACATGATTCTGGGAAACGGAAACCAGGCAGGTACCTCATTCTCTGCCCCTGGGAAGGTGGAGATGAGCGAGATGTGCCCCTGCCCTAGAAGAGGGGCAGGAAGGCAAGACAAGCAGGTGTGCAGGGGACGGGGGTGGTCAGTATGTGCTGGATGGGAGCCTAGCAGCCTACGTGACTGGTCTTCCTGTGGTGACAGCAAAGCACCTGAGAAATACCAAAGGACGGGAGGCCGGGCCGGCAGAGCCGGTGCTGGGTGCGTCTGCAGGGCAGGTCTCTGTGCACTGTGTTTCCACCCGCCTGGGGCAGGGAGCATCCAGGTGGAAATGCCAACATGTGCACGCCACTGAGGGCGTCCTCTGCTTTGTGTGTCTGTTTCAGGTACAGAAGGGCCACAGGTGAACCCACCTCAGACTGCAGTTCCTCCCAAAAGTACCGTGACCAGCCATTTTGTCACTGCTGAAGAATGCCTGCAGCTCCTCCCCCAGAGGCTGAAGGAGTTCTTCCGGGTGAGTGGGGCCCCGTCTGCTGCTGAGCTCCCTGCCCCGCCATTCAGCCACCTTGGGTGTGACTCCACCCCCCCACACCCAGTATGGAGACCCTCCCACAAGAGGGCGGGGCTGGGGGGAGCAACCCCAGTGCAGCAAAGTTAGGGTCCCTTCCTCCGCTTCTCTGCTCCACTCACTCACCGATCCAGCATTGCACATGTCTGCCCGGGCCTGCTAAATGCGGGGCGGAAGGCACGGGCCCTGCTCAGGGAGCTCAGTGCAGTCCAGGAGGCAGGTGGCGGACAGACAACTCAGGCCCGTCAAGATGGGCTGTCACAGAGGGATCTATAGCGTGCTGTGGGGGCACAGGGAAAAGACCCCTAATGGAGGCCTTCTCGGAGGAGGTGACCACCGAACTGACTCGTAAGCCTTCAGCGTGTGCTGGCCAGAAACGAAGGCAACAAACAGTAGAAGAGGGAGCTTGCAGAAGGCAGGTGGCAAACAGGTCATGGTCTTCAGGGAAAATCTCACAGCTCAGTGTGACGAGGACGGGCTTCACGTGGACCTCTGTAACAGAGGAGATGGGAGAAATGGTGGCCATTTGAGCCCAGAGGCAGGTGCAGGGTGGCCACAACTGGGTCTGTGAGGAGTAGCAGAGGGCAATAGAGGTGGAAAGCGAGGTTGTGCGGACCTGCTGGGCACCGGCTAGGCATTCTACACGTGTTGGTACAGTCGGTCCGCATAGCCAACCAGTGAGCCAGAGACTGTTACAACCCCCTTTACAGGTGACAAGGGTGGTGAGCTTGAAACACTTCTCTTGGCCAAGGTCAGCGGCAGAGCTGGGGCGTGAGGCTCAGCCTCCCGACTCCAGAGTATGCCCCCTTCAGTGCACACAGCCTCTGTTGCCTCATCTGCGAAATGGGAATCTGAGCCCTTGGGCAACGTGGCCGCCAGAGACAGGCACCCCGTGCGGTCTGTGGGCAGCAGCAGGCACTCGGGTGGGTCTCAGCCAGGGCCAGAGTGTTAGCAGGTAGCCAGAAACCGCGCTGGCCTCTGGCAACTCCTCAGGGTGAAGTTCAGCACAGCACTTGCTTTCCTGTGGAGCAGGTGGCAGACGTGATGAAAGTTACGTGCAAACACAGAGCAGGATCTTCATCTGCACTGAAAACCTGGCAGAAAAGGCCCTGGCGAACACGGCTTATCCCTCCTGCCCCTCCCTCACGTTGGCGAGGAGTCCGAGTGTGCGGCGTACACACGGGTGGCGTACACACGGGTGGCCGCCGGCGTCTGAGGGAGGCTTTGACGTGTGTGTTCTGCTTCCAGAACCCCTACGCAGCCTTCTTCCGGATGGACGCCGACAGGGACGGCATCGTCAGCATGCAGGACCTGCACCGGCTGCTGCGGCGCCTGATGTTCAACCTCAGAGACGAGGAGTTCGAGCGTCTGCTGGGCCTTCTGGGCCTGAAGCTTAGCGTCACGTTAAATTTTCGGGAATTTCGAAATTTGTTTGAGAAGGAACCATGCACAACAGACAATGCGCCTCAGAGACTCATCAGGTAAGAAGGCGGGCGGGTCAGCGTCTGTCCGCCCGCGGGTCTCTGCCCACGCCAAGGTCAGCCTTCTCACTGCCCCAAGGGCGCAGAGCGCAGCTGCCTCCCAGAGCGGTGGTTCTGCCATCTTCTCAGTCCAGGACAGTTGCACCAAGAATGCACACCTGATGCAGAAAGACCAGGAAGCACAGCTGCAGACGAGAGACACGCCCTGGTCCAGTGCCCACGTGTTATTGTTGGATCGCACGCGTGTCACTGTCTTTTTTCCGTGCACGTAAATGTGCACACACACACATTCTTCTTTTCGGAAATCTGGGGTCAGCTGTGCCCCCTGCTCTGGAGACGCCAGGACCCCTTGCCCCCCCTGCCCAGGCCCTGTCCCCCAAGGCCGGCCTCCCAGACACAATGAGGAGGAGAACCTGGAGCGCCTTTGTCCCCACTCTCTCGGGGGAGCCACGGTCCTTGGAGCGGCAAGGAGCTCCCATCAAACCCCGGGGATGAGGCCGGCGCATCCGGCGCCACTGAGGTCTGCTGAGGGCTGGCTGGTTTGAATGGAGCCAGCCTGCAGCCCCTCCCTGACCAGTTATTGGAAGAATCACAGTATTTTTGGAGCATCCCGTCCCCCGTGATGACGAGGAAGTGTGTTTTCTGCTGCAGTGGGGGCGTCTGGTGGTGGTCTGCCCTTGAGGCGCCAGCAGGCCAGGGGCTGCAGACTCTTCCCCAGGCAGGGGCAGCGCCCCCCCCCGCAGGGCTGTGTGGTAGCTGGCCAGGCTACAGAAAGCCCCTGATCTCACACCTGAAGTTTTCTGCCCGAATTTGTTGGGCTTGCGTTGTCTCTACCTAAGCAGAGCAAGCAGGAAGGAAGACCACTCCAGGCTCTTTCTAAGGGAGCGGATCACATGGCATGGGAGCCAACGCCTGCTTCTAACTGCTCAGTTCTGAGAAGCTCTCATGTGAGACTTGATTGCTCAACAGTAAAACGGCACAAAAGACGTACTTCAGAAGGAATCTTCTGGAGAATGTATGCAGGATGAGCATGGGACATTCCAAGCACAAACTGCAGTCTTCTCATTCAATGGCACGGCCTTCCTTCCTGTGTCTCTTCCTTCGTCCGTCAGACAGTTACGAGGCCCCAGTGGGTGCTGGCCGCTGCGCCGGGACTTGTGCACGTGGATGGAGACAACACCCCCTCCGAGGGGCTCACAGTGGGCTGGAGGACGGGCGCGCTCCGAGCCCCTGCGGCCAGCCCTAACTGCACAGCAGACGCGTCTCTCGCTCGGCTGGGCTGCTTTGGGTCACTCCACACGAGTGCAGTGCACGTTGGAGGTGAACCCGGAACTTCCCATGATGTGACCTGATTCACCCACTGTGTCATGGGGGCTCTGTCCACGTCCACATCGCCTGCCATAATGCCCTAAGGACCCAGGCAGCACATAACACGGGTGTGCTTGCGTCTGTGACGGAGGACCGGCCGAAAGGAAGTCCGGACCGACAGGGCCAGCACTTGGAGGGGGAGTAAATAACTTCCGGAAGAGCTGTGGGAGGACCTCCGAACTCTCCAGAGGAGACAAGTGTGTACAATGGGAGACATAGATGGGGAACCACTAAGAAGATAACCTAGCCTGTGGCCTGGAACACAGACGGAGTCGGCGCGGGCTGCTTGGACAGACGCTCGGACTTTGAGGAAGTAGAGCGCCGCCCGGGGTCTCGGAGAGAGCACTCCGGGAGGCCCGGGGGTGTCCTCTGGGTGTGGGCAGGACTTAGCAGGAGCCTAAAGGCTGAGGCAGGGGACGTGTGCCCCTAGGCCCTACAGTCCTTCTAGGCCGTTGTCATGAGAATGCACCGCGGTCCTGCTGCGCTCCCCAAACCTTAGTGTGAAGTAGTGAAGAGGGTTAGACTGGCTGATCTCTGGGCTCTTCCCCTGGAGATTCCATGGTTCTGTGTAGTCCGGTAGGCAGTTGGGAGAGATGGAATGGCAAAAGAGGTGAGGGCACAGGCCCTGTGGCCGGAGGTCTGGGTGGGCGGCGCCCAGGGACACCAGGAGACGGACTGGCCTCTTGAATGAGTAAATAAACTTCAAGTGGAAGGAGAGAGAAAGCCAAGGGTTATCGGGAGCCAGTAGGGGGATGTGATGCTGAGGCCAGGCCCTGGGTTGGCATTCCAGCCTGGGGTGGCATTTAAGGAGCAGCGCTGCGAGGCAGTGGGGAGGAGAGAGGCAGTTCGAGTGCTCCATGTCACAGAAAAGTCCGCGACATCCTGGACTTGGCAGCATGGAAGCAGCTGGTGAGCCCAGAGCCCGGGTCAGCTCAGGGAAGAGAGGCGTCCAGTGTGGTTTTCTCAGGTGTCTGGACCCGCACGCCGACGTCTGCCAGGAGGGGAAGGGAAGCCAGGCAGTCTCTCCCCAGCTTCGTCTCAGCAGGAACATAGGGTCGGGAGGAGACCCACTTCCTCCCAGCTGGTCTTTTGCACCCTGCGAACTGAGAAGATGCGAGAATTTGTGCACACCAAGACACGGAGGTCAAGGTCTATGTCATTCATCGATGAACAGCTGCTCCGCATAAGACCCCCTCTGGGCAGCACACAGCTCAGCAGCACAGTGTGGGCCTTGGGTGATGACGGCCACCCTGGGCTCGGTGACCCTGGGTGCCGGCCCTGTGCACCACCCTGTGGTGTGAGGGGCAGGTGGGTGGCTGTCGGAGAGCCACAGAACTTCTGAGAGGGCGCTGCCAGGAGAGGCCGGGTGGAGAGCGGCTGTAGCTGCCGGGTTGGGGGATTCTCGCTGCCATGCCAGGCTGGCTGGCAAATGTCTGCTTTGGAAATGTCTGACCGTGGCGGGACGTTCCAGGAGAGCCGACCTGGTCCGGGAGCTGTGGGCCGTCTCCTCCGGTCCTGACCCTGGCTGGGGCCGCGCACTCGGGCAGGGCTGCGCTTGTTCATCTAGACCAGAACGTGGAGTGGAAGGAGTGTCCTCGGCATGGGGCGCCCGGGAGGCGGCCCTCCCCTACACAGAGCACTGGGCCTGCTGGAACTTTTCCTGTGAGGGGTGACATTGAAGTGGACACCACGCCTGCTGTTTCCGATAAAAAGGGAAATGGCCGCGAGGAAAGCTTCCTGGGCGCCCGAGGGCCAGGTGGGGAGCCGCAGCCTTCCCTGCAAAGGGACCGGCAGGGCCAGCACCGCGGGGCCACGCAGGATGCCGTGTGCCACGTCCCTGGTGGCAGCCATCACCCTGGAAACCCGCGTCGTGTTCCCAGCCCCTGTGTCATGTGCCGGGGTCGTCGTCACAGCAGCGCTGCTCTGAGCATTACCCACATCTTGTCCCCTGTGGCGTGGGGACACACCTCCCTGTGTTTCCTCAGCGGGGTGACTGGGACCTGTGGGCTGTCCCCCGCCCTGGTCTTCCTGCATGCCTTGTGGAGAGATTCACTTGAGGGTCCGTGTGGGATCCGGGCACGTGCACAGTGGGGACCCCTTTGGGGAACTGCCAGGGGACGTGTACCTGTAACCCGTCTTGCCAGCGGACCGTCCTGAGTGCTTGGCCTCCACAGGGGAAACATTACAGGGGCAGGCCTGGGTGTGGAGCAGCGGTGGTCCCCAAACCGGAGGGACTGATGCCTCTGGGAGCCAGGCAGCTGCAGAGAGAGAAGTGGTGGGGGGGCGGCAGGCTCCCACACACGGGGGCACCCCCAGTCCTTCAGCCACAGCCTCCCCCGCGCCACCCCGTGGCAGGGCCAGGCCACCAGCACAGGCCCCTCATCCCAGGAGTGAGTAAATGGAACGGAGCAGCTTGGCCTCCTGGAAACCTTGAACCCTAGCAGATGCCAGGACTCTGTGAGGTGCTTCCCGTCGCTCCTGGACTGCTGGCCTCCCTCCCCATTGTCGCTCCAGTTCGTCATCCCAGAGATGAATGTTTTTAGTGGTTTTCTTCCAAAGATACTTCACGTTACATCGCATCTTCCCCTGTGAGACCCAGCGAGCCCTGCCTGTTATGGGAAAAGTTCAACAGCATTTAACTGAGAATACATCAGGACTCACGCACACTGGTGACTCCCCACCATGCAGCTGGGGAGAGAAGCTGTATTTTAAAAGTTAAGTCAGAGCAGACGGGAAATAACAGGCTGTAACGGGACCTTTGAAGCAGCAGGGCCGGGGGACCCTGCGGGGAGAACTAAGTCCACCAGATTTAAACATCTCCATATGTATTTATTTGTTTATTTTTCTTTTAAGAGCAAAACAGAAGGTCACAGATTCCGAACTAGCTTGCGAGCAGGCTCACCAGTACCTCGTTACCAAAGCAAAGACCAGATGGTCGGACTTGTCTAAGGTAAGGAGCGCTTACCTCCCTAAGAGGGAGGGGGGCTCTCAGTGCTCCAGGCTCCCCGGGGCCCAGTCACTGAGGCGGAAACTGCGCTGTAGGCCCGACGCCGTGACCCCTGTAGTCTTAAAATGCTGTGTCAACGCAAGTCCTCACCTTCAAGGTCGATCGGTGTTTCGGAAAGTAGGAAATTATAGGAGTTGCACAATAGAAATTCCTGGCTTTCTCTCAGGTTTGGTGTGAATTAGAAACTTAAATGAAAAGTGGGAGATGCTGCCATATTTACTTTCCCACAGTAAGAACGCACTTCAGAAAACCGCTCTCCCTGTGCTGCCAAGGCCCTAGGAAGTGCATTTAGAAGGAGAGCGTGCACCGCGTGTCCCGAGTGGCCGTGGTCTGGGTGCCAGGCTCTGGGGTCACCGGGTCACCACACAGCACGTCATCTTCACTTTAAAAAGTGGTTTTAAAGCTGCCGTTATGAAAGTCACTGCCCATTACTTTGAGGGTGTCTTCACCTTGTTTCGTTCAGTTTGCTCCTTCTTGGCCTGCGCCCAATGGGGGGCTTGGTCTTTTCAGTCCTTCAGGGCTCCTGGGCAGCCACTCCCCCATCCCCTGTCCTCAGTAGGGCCTGCTCAGCCCCGCAGAGCTCTCAGGCCCGGGAAGGGGATGGGAACGGGCAAAGGCAGATGACTGACAAAGCTGGGGGCACTGCGGAGGAGCGAGCAGGCTGCCGGAGGGCGCCCGGAGGAGGGGCTGCAGGCAGGTCTGTGCTCCTGCCTTACGTCCACGCCTCTCGAACGGCTTCCTCCCTGGCTCCTGACATTGTGGGCCCCTTCCTGCCTCGCTGGGCCGTCCTCTCCTGGGATGTGCTGACTTCTTCTCTCTCTGTGTGGACCTTCGCTCCTCAGAGATGCCCTCCACCCGCACGGCCTGGACAGCCCTCTTTGTCCCTGTTGTCAGAACCCCAAAGGTGTGCAGGAGTGTAGGGGTGAGGGGGCACGTGACGGAGGCAGTGGCTCTGTGCGAGGTGGGCACCGAGGAGGAAGGGGCGGTGGGGACCGCCCGCTGGGCGGGGCTGCAGGGAGTTCAGCAGGGCCGAGTCCGGGGAGCCAGCTGGGTGGTTTCCAGGGCCAGGCTGGGTGGGTGGGCCGGGCACAGGTCACCGCAGGCCTGACGAGCTGTAGGCTGTGTTCTGTCAAGTTGCAGTAAGGTGCACACGCCATAAAAATGACCATCGGAACCATTTTTAACTACCAATCGAGTGGTATTAAGGCCATTAGGTGCTGTAACTTTTTAAAGGGACCTTGAAATCTTTCAGACCTAATATTTTTAAGCTTAATTGTTTTTCAAGTTGTGACTACAGTAGAACACAGTAATAACATGTGTATGTTACTGTGCATGCATAGAGTATGTGCACATCCGTGTGCTGTGATGCGTATAAAAACGACGTGTGTACATTTTTAAATAAGTTCAAGTGCATTGCGAGTCGCATCCCTCCGCGTAACCACCACCCAGATGAAGGAGTGGAACGGAGCCAGCGTCTGGGACTAGGTCGGCCGCCTCGCCCGGGAGGGGCCAGGCCATTCCTGGTTTTGGCTTCGTGGCCACAGAGCTCCTGCTGCAGCTGCTCCCGCCGCCGTCGTGGCCCCCGCCGCTGTCCGCCGTCTCACCCTTGACCTCTCTGGCGGGCGGGCGGCAGCGTCCCACGGCAGCTTCAACCGGCCTTCGGCGGTTACTAAGCAGACTGGGCATCTTCCCACCTTTTATCCGCCAGTCAGGCTTCCTGCCTGTGAAGTCCTGCCTCTGCCGGGCACAGTTGCCACTCGGGTGCCCTGCCTTCCTCTCATTGGCCAGCAGGAACTCTGGCTGGGCGGGCTACTCGTCTGTCGTAAGAGACAGGTGACGCGAGTGGGTGACGCGAACGTCCTCCTGTTTCGTTCTGTCTGGGCCCTTTGTACAGGGTACCTTCTGAAATAGTTCTTTTTCACGCGGTCAGGCCTATCCGCGTTTCCCCGAAGGTCTCACCAAAGAAGTCGGGAAGCTAGTTCACATTCCCTCCTAGGGGCTTAGCCCCTCACCCTCCACCTTCCGAGCCAAACCCGGCACGGGTGTCCGTGGGCGTGCTGTGGCAGGGCTCCGGGGGTTCTCCTGCGTGGAGGCTGCGCCGGGTGCTCCGTGCTGGTCTGTCAGTCCGTCTGTCCCGCACCAGCACTGAATCTGCAATGTCGCCGCCGTCACTTAGGGACACACCCCCATGGGCCGGTAGGCAGGTCCCTGCTCCTGGTCCCCGGGAGTCCGTCCGGTTCCGCAGTGGGGAACAAGCGCCTGTCGGGGTCTGCGGGCTCGAGAGCGGGCGCACCTGCACCTGTGCCGGCCCCCCGCCCGCCTTCCCGCGGCGCTCCACGTGCCAGTCTTGCCGGCACTGGTGAGACTGTCCCTAGGGCTTTCTGTTTTTGATGCTATGTGTAAATGTTATTTCCAAAAAATTCATTTTCTGTGTCTGATACATACAAGGTGGAAGATTTTGCCTACGGTCGTAGAATCCAGGTTTCTTGCTAAGTTCTCTCACTGTAACACTTCGTGTGTGGAGGTTTGTATTCCTGTACAGGCAGGCAGCTGACTGCGAATGTGACAGTGGCATTTCCCTGCCCCAGCGCTGCACCTTTCACGCCTCCTTCCCACTTCCCTGCACCGCGTGTCCCGCGTGGTGCCGTGGAGCTCCCACACAGTGACGCGTGGAGGGCGGTGGGGTGTGCGCGCCTTGTTCCTGGTCTCGGAGGGAGGACTTGGCACCTGGGTGCGCCTACCGGGCCGGGCTGTCCTGAGAAGGTTTGAGGTAGCGCTGAGCACCCTTAGGCGTTACCTGCTCCCCTCGCCCGTGGTCCTCTTAAACACCCGACAGACCTCCAGACACCATTGTCCCCCACAGGGACGTTAGGGTGGCCCTGTATCATCTTGTCACGACAGCTGGAGTCTCGGGTCCCGCATTCCCTCTCTCACAGCCGAAGGGGTGCATCCTCGTCAGCGCCGAGGTGGTGACCTCCAGGCTCGGGGCAGGGGAGGGGAGCTTTAGTTCTCATAGTTTTGACCCCACGTTGTCAGGAGAAGCACGAAGGCCACACACTTGAGACCACACGTTACCCAGAAACAAGCCCCCCCGGGACAGAGCACCTGTCCGTGTTCGCCCTGTCCCCTTCGGCAGAGCGGTGGTGAGGTCCTCAGGACTCAGATGAAAGGTAGTTACGCAGGCGGACAGGGTGGGGGTCGTGGGGTAGATCGTCTCAGATAGTGACGAGGGAGAGCCGTTGGTACTGCTGTGAACCCGTTCCACGGCTCCCTGACAGCCACCCCCTGCTGTTGCAGAATTTCCTGGAAACGGACAGCGAGGGCACCGGCATTCTGCGTCGGCGGGACGTACGGAACGTGCTGTTTGGCTTCGACATTCCCCTCACACCGCGAGAATTCGAAAAGCTCTGGATGCGGTAAGCGACACCTGAAGCCTGGCTGGCTCCCTGCCCCAAGGTCTTGGGGACCTGCTGCAGACTCAGCGGCAGCCTTCGGTCACCACCTGGGGATCGGGTGTGGCCAGGAGCGGCTTTGCTCTCGTGAACAGGTGCAGTCCAGGCCTGGATGCCCGCTCCTTGGTGGCTCCTCCTCCCCGGCCGCCCCCCCTCCCCGGGAGGAGGAGGAGCCAGGTTCAGAGTTGGGTGGGCTCTGTTGCATCTAGTTTAGAAAAGCAACTTGAAATTCTTACTGATTCCTTGTTTGTTTGTTTGGTTTTCTGACCAGCTCCAGCCCAGGGCCAGTGTAGGCTCCCCGCCCGTTTCCTGTCTCAGTAGATTTGAGAGGCTGGTCTGTCCGAGGGGGCAGAGGACGGGGGTCCAGCGGGCGAACATCCAGGCCTCCCCCTGTGTGGGCCTTTCAGACAACGCAGAGATGACTGGTGGTGCTGGTGCTCAGGGGGTGGCACCCCCCCCAAACCCTGGGGCGCAGCGTCCACTGGGACGAACACCAGAGGAGGGCACAGGACAGTGGAACAGGGAGGGCGAAAGCAGGAGCCCAGGCTGGGCGGAGCGGGGAGCTGTCGGTGGAGGGATGCTGGGACGGCTCCCAGGTGCGTCTGCGGGGAAGGAGGGCCCGCTGGCCCCTGGGGCAGGCAGGGGGAGAGAGGAGAGTTGGGCACCTACCCGACAAGGCCCCCCGCCCTAGACGAATCGGGGAAGGTGGAGCGGTCAGCGCTGTCCAGCACCTTGGACTGGAGAGAGGTTCCGAGAGCGGCTGACTGTGGGCGGGGCTGTCTGTGCACTCTCCTTTCCCTTGTTCAGGGATGGGGAGCCCTTGGGGGCTTGTTGGAAGGGGGTCTGGAGCAGGGTAGCAGGACTCATCACTGCAGTGGCAGAAGCACAGGCCTGAGGCAGTTCACAGAGAGACACGGCCCTGAGCTCACCCTAGAGACTCAAGAAATGAAGGCCTTGGTGCATTGACGGGACGCTGGCCCCCTTCGAGCAGTTCGCGGGCTCCGTCCACCGGTAGGGAAGGCCACGTGTTGGCGGCGCTGGCCTTTGCTGCTGCTGCTGCTGCTGCTGCTGTGAACGTTGGACCTCTGCCCTGGCTGGCAGGCGGGGCCCAGGGCTCTGAGAGTCCACAGCCTCCCCGGTGGGCGTGTCACTTTGTTCTGTGTCAGAGACAAAGACCACCGAACAGAGGTAGAAAGGCAGCACCAACGCCGGACTAACACCAGTCGCCTGGAAAGGTCATCAAGGGCTCGTAGATACGTCAGAGCCGAGCTGAGACATGGGACCCCGTGGTGGCAGATGAGGAAACAGCCCCGGCGGGGTCAAGGGCCTGGCCCTGTCTCGAGGCTGATGAGCAGGGGTGTGACTCCAGGTTCTTGTTTGCTGCCTCTGTCGCCAGAGGGGAGTCCCTTCCCGTCTCGGGTGGACTCCACGGTAAGACCAGCCTGCACACTGATCAGGTGGTGGGAGCCCCATGGCAGCAGGAAGCGGGGCTCACAGGCCCCTAACGGGAAGCCTCCTCGGCCTTCGGGAAGGGCAGATGCGTCTGATGCCTGGGACGCTCTGCAGATTCTAGCACAAATGTGGGAAACATTTGTCCGGGCTTCTTGCCCCTCTACCCCCTACCCACCCTCCACCCGTTAAGGACAAGAAAGCCAGCTGGGTAAGTGAATGCATTTTCTTTGTTGTCATTCAAGTAAGGCTTAGGCAGAGGCTGCCGTGTGTCCCAGAGCCCGGGGTCTGCGGGTCCTTTGGTGTCTGGTCAGTTGGTGGTAAGGGGAGGCTCCGCGCCGTGAGGGACAGCGGCCACACACCATGCAGTCAGCCACCGTCCCCCCAGCAGCCTGCCAGAGAGCCCTGCCCGCGACATTGCCAAATACAGTCTTGGTCCTCAAGACTCTGGGTTCATCTGGGAAGAGTTGCCCCCACAAATGCCACTGTCACCTAATGGATGAGGGTCAAGGTCTTGATGTTGAAAATAAATGCTTTTTTCTTTAGAGAAAATTGGCAATTTGCCTTAAAATTTTTTATTGAAGTAATTTTACTCTGTTTGAATAATGTTGGGAGGTAAAAATCCTCCATTACACCTTTTTAAATGAATTATAATTCAGAAAACTTCACTAATAGAAAATGACATGAAAGGTACATGGCAGAATTCCTACCTCATTTTCCTCTCCCACCGGTTGTGTATAATCGGCATCTCGTCAGAGCAAATGGGGCATTTGAATCAAGCGGCTTTCACTTTCCAGTTTTAAACGGGTTTTTGAAGAATTTTCTTCTAAGCCATAGCATCGTTCTGCTGCGTGTAGGTGCTCAATAAAAACTCTGGAATGAATGAAAGGGTTGATTTTAATTTTCTGTGGTCACATCAGAATGACAGGTGAGCACGTTCAGCTGCTGTCTCTTGGGGTGGACCGGGGCCACCTGGCAGGAGGTGAGCCCTCTGTGGATGTGAGCAGTGGGTTCTGAACTTCACTGTGCCTGTGAGTTGCCCGGGGACCTTGGTGAACGCAGACTCAGCTCCGGCCTGGCCCAAGGCCCGAGGTTCTGTGTGTCTGGCCCCCCCGGGGTGAGCTGGCCCTGCCGGTCCACAGAGCAGGCTGGGTGCTGGGGAACGAGGGAGCCGCTCGCAGACACGGGCGAGCCTGGAGCACCGACCACGGCAGCTACCGACAACCGTTCCATTTGCTGTCTTTCAGCTACGACACTGAGGGGAGAGGGCAGCTAACTCACCAGGAGTTCTTGCAGAAGCTGGGAATCGACCACTCAGCAGATGTCCACCGACCCTATGCGGAGGACTACTTCAACTTCATGGGTCACTTCACCAAGCCGCAGCAGGGGCCGGCCAAGGTCTTGGAGCTGCCGCAGAGCGCCGGGAAGGCAGCGTCGGCCAGGTGAGTCAGCGAGCGTCCTGGGACCAGGAGCCGGCCCAGGGTGCACCCCACCCTCGGTGAATGAACGGTGCAGACGTCGTTTTTGGGTGCGAGGCTGTGAAACTGTGGTACTCGTTCACTGCTGCAGATTCCAGCCATGGGTGCGAAGTCGCAGAGTTCTGAAGGAGTTAATGGCGGCAAGCCTGCCTGCCTGGCTGGGTCACACTCTAGCACTGCCCTACCTTGTGGGCCGCCCCTGGGGCTTCCTCTCTCTGGGTATTTGCTGCGTGTGGCCCGCCCGCACCCCCGGGCTGCAGTTCCGTAAAGGAGAGCCCGTCTCTACCCAGTGCCTGACCCCTCACGGGCGCCCGGTGGATGCTTGTTGGATGGAGGAATGAATGGACAGGCACATTCCTTAACTCGGTACTTCTGTTTCGAGGACTTGAGACCAAAGCAATACTGCAGGAGAGGCCGCCGGTTAGCAGTGGGCTGGCGTGCAGAAGCTGGGACCACCTGCCGGGCCCAGGGAGCCCACTAGCCTGTAAAGTGCAGCCCCAGGGGACACAAAACAGGCTATGCCTGTGACAAGCACCCCACGGAGACCACGGGAGACATTTGTGGCTGATTGGAAGTGGCACGTGGAACGGCACGTGTGCCGCGATGGAGCGGAAGCTGCTGTGCAAAGGGCACGCCAGGTTGCACCTGGGCCGAGACTGAGGATTGCTTTCGGAGTTTAAAACTAGTCACCAGTGTCATAGCCTAAGAATGTGTGACACAGGAGGGAATTCTGCCCCATTTGACGTGACCATCATGCCCCAGTGCAGACTTGGCTGAGCAGCCTCAGTCTGTGGCTGAGGTCACCCCCCCGTGTGTCACATCAGCCCTCTGTCCCCAGCGCCTCACAGAGCCCCAGATGGCCGAACGGCGTGCTGCCGGAGAATCTCCAGAGGGAGGAGGAAGCCCTGGACACAGAAACGAAGTGTAACGGCTCCTCGAGGGTTAAGAGGAGGGCCCGGGGTGCCATCGGAGGCACTGAATTACCGAGAGAATCGCGTCTGAAATTTAAAGGAGAAATACGTCCACGCACAAGATTGCTATAAACCAAACATGCCATTGAGGTAATGGAGAAGGGGAGTTCGTCTTTATCAGACAGGGCCGCCTCATCACCCACGCTCGTCTGCCCTCCCCTCCTGCCACGTGTGAGTGACAAGGCTCCGAGAGGAAGCCCCCCCACCGGCTCGTGCGGCACGCTCTTGCTCGGGTTCCTGCTCACCGCGCAGCTGACCCCCGGCTCAGCTACCTAGTTCGCACTCACCCCGGCCTCTTTGCCGGACCGTCCTGTCCACTAAGGGCAGGCCTGATTTCACCAAAAGGCACAACCCCCTCCGTCCTGATGTGGAGGGGAAAACCGTCTCCCAGATGACCCTTAGGGTTCGGTTTCCGGGACTTTTTCTTCCTCATTTCAACCGAAATGCGGATGAGACTGGCAGAGTGTCACATCCCGGGGACCAGGACAGCGCATTTGCCTCTCACACCTGCAGAACCAGTTCTGCCGGCTGTGCCCTAGACACACCTTTTCAGGTTAAGCAGAGTCTTCTCAGACTCACACTCATTTTCCACATCTTGCTCCTTTCTTGCCGACGTCTGTGTTGAAAATCCGAATCACAGCCGTGTGGGGCACCTGTGCGTGAGCAGGGTGGTCCTGAGGTGCAGAGGGGGGTGCAGGCGGCAGAGCCGTGACTGTGGCCTCTCCGGGCTCGCGTGTCACTGTCCAGACCAGGAGTCGGACAAGGACCCGGAGCAGCAGCAGCAGCATGTCCCTGCACATCGGCTCCCACGGGTCTGGCTGGCCAACCGGTGTGTCCTGTGCTCTGGCCATTCATTCACTCTGAGCGCACACTCTCTCTGCCGTGGAGATAACGGTGGCCTAGAAACCAGGTCAAGCAGTGCGGAATGCCTCCATTTTCTAGCTGTGGTGACAAGTGATCATCTTGTTACCTGGGACTGAGTTCAGCCTACACCTGTTGGGGACCCGCGTGTCACTGCTGTTGGTACAGCGAGGGACCGTTTGTGCCTCTCCTTGTATCAGATGTTGGCCAGCTCCGCACAGGAGGCCAGAGGGGAGGGGACAGGTGGCCCATGCAGCGTCCCTCCCCGGATGGTCCCACCCCACCGCCCCTGTTCCAGTATCTGATTTTTCTGTTCCTGTGAATGATCTTTCCAGGCAGACTCAAGACACTGTCCTCCCCACAAACACACATCTGAGGTGACAGACAGTCCCCAGCCAAGATGTCAGGTGCAGGGCGTCCAGCACACTCCTCTCTCTGAGTGAAAGCCCCGCAGCCCTCACCTGCTGGGCATGCGCACAGCTGGGCATGGCTGGACCAGCTTGTTTGGAGAGCCGAGGCTGTGGAGTCCTGACCAACCCACCATGCGTCAAATGCAAGATTGTTCCTTCTAAATGATGCCCACGCTTTCTCAGTCCCTTAGTAATTTTTTTGGTCATGGCGACTCGAACACTCTCTGCAAGCAAAGCAGCCCTTCAGGCAGAAGCTCAGCTGGATGCCGTCTGCATCCCTGCGAGGCCGAGGCCCGGCAGCCTGCCACAGGCCCGCACTGTTTGGTCCCTGTCAGTCCACGGGGACGACCACAACCCACCTCCCTCGCAGGGCTGCTGAGAAGAATGAATGGGAGAAGCTGACGGAGAGGCTCCAGTTGGCCAGGCCAGGGGCAGAAGTGGTGGCTGCGTTTCTCAACACAGAAACCGGTTTCTCGACCGTCTCCGTGGGCGCCCCCCTTCCCACACTGCCGGCTGGGCGGATCACTGTTGGGACCTGATAAAAATGGGGGTCCCTGGGCCCCTTGCCCCAGCTGACACTGGCTGTGCCCCTCCACCCTCCCTGTGCCCCGCACCAGCACCGCTGCCTCAGGGCCTTGGCACTGGCTGTCCCTGGGCCCCCTGGACAACTGTCCTGCGGTGGCTGCCCACTGACTCCTTCATCTCTCGGTCTTGCTTGTGTTCTGCTGACCCACACCTCCCACGGTGGCCATTCCCAGTCGGGACCTGCTCTCTGCTCGCCCAGTCCCCTCGTGCGGGGCTCCGAGACCTCCTGTGAGCGGCCGGCCCTGCCTGCTGGAATGGAACCCCCACAGGGCGCGGGGGAGTCACCGGATGCGCCCCGGTGCCCAGAGCAGTTCCTAGCACGTGGCAGGCGCTCAGCAAGCCCTCGAGGAGAGACAGCACCTCTGAAATCCTACCGTGTTTCACCCTTAGTCCCATTCTTAAAGGGCCGGTTCTAGTAAGAAGACAAGGCTGTAATTCCTTTAATGCGGTTTTGCGGAGGGTAACTGATAGAATGATAATAATGCAGACTTACAATCTCTTTCAGACCCCTTTCAACGTGGGTGTCACACGAAGGCCACAAAACACCCCTGACGTCCGTCCTTAGAGGAACCGTCCAGTCGTCACTTTAGAACGATCAGGAAACTCTTGCTTTCAAGAGACGGTTGGTCTTCCTGGTGTTAGTGCGGTCTGACACGTGCTCTCTTTCAGGGACAAGCTGAGGGACCGCTACGAAGATGTCAGGAGAGCGCTGACCACACTCGGCGACTCCAAAGGCAGCCCCGTGTCCGTGTGCCAGCTGCAGAAGGCACTGCGGGAGGGCGGCTGTCCCCTCGAGGAGGAGGAGCTGACCGAGCTTCTGGGCAGGTTCGTGTCCCCTCAGTTGACCGTGTCTCTCCCAGACCAAGGAGTGAGTGGCAGGTGGCTCTCATCTGCTCTTTTCTGTGCACTCGAGTGGATTTTTGCGCCAGAAATAACCTCCGTCGGCCGGGCAACATTGTAAGGGACCTGCGTCGACCCAGGGCAAGAAGGAGAGGCCACGTAAGCGCATCCTGATTCCTGATGAGTCTTGGCAGCGTAACCATCATTTTCTAACTTCGGTTTTTGTTTTACCCAAGTTCTGCGTACACTTCAGCAGGCGTCAGATCGCTCCACGCGGTCACCGTCCTCATCACCCCTCTCGAGTCAGCAGCTTCCAGTGCTTTAGTGACTCCTTTTGGTACTTAAGTTCATATTTCTACGTGACGCGTCACATCGCTCCTTCTTGAATTCTTACTGTCAGGCTGTGCCTGTTGACTTCCAACCAGGAAGACGCGGATTTGACTCCTTTTCACACACCACGTGCCGCCAGCCACCTCACCCCGCAGCCTCCACCGCCCCACAGAAACACACGCAGACCGTCTCCGTGGGCGCCCCCTTCCCACAATGCCAGGTGGGCGGATCACTGTCGGGGCTCGAGGTGCTGGGAACAGCCAATCACTTTCCTTTTTTGTGTAGCATTTTGTTTCCCCGGAGTTAATATTAATCTTATTTCTTCTGTTTGTCTAGTTCCCATGTAATTGTTATCAGTGATGGAACGCCCGACTTGCCCCACTTGTTAAATATTTCTCTTTTCGTGGTTGCTCTCATGTTTGCAATGTATGCGGCGAGTGGCCCAAGTCCAGTTTCGAAGGACACAATGCTCCCTCCTGGGCAGCGTGGGGGCCTTGGACAGAGCATCCCACATCCTGCCTCCTGTCCCGTGGGCCCTGCGGCCGTCCACCGCGTCACCCACAGGCTGCAGTCCCCAGACGGGTTGTTGTTGCTGTGAGCGTGGAATGATTATATCAGCTGAAAGTTCGAAAGCAGAAGGGATCCCCTTGCCTTCATTCGTTCCTTCTCGGAGGCTCTGCCTCCCTTTATGTGGGTCTGAGTTTCTGACCCACGTGACTTTTCCTCTCTCTGAAGAAAGTCTGTCAGCATTTTTTTAGGGGGAGAGATAGATAGATAGATAGATATCAGTTTGTTGTTACACTTATTTATGCACTCATTTGTCGCTCCTTGTAAGTGCCCCACTGGGGATCGAACCCGCAACCTTGGCGTATTGGGATGATGCTGGAACCAACTCAGCTGCCTGGCCAGGGCCTGTGGCTCCAGAGCAACCGGTGGTGGATTCCTGCAGGTTTTGTGTTTCCCAGAGAGTCTGGTTCTTCCTCACGTGTAAAGGGTCATTTCACTGGATGTAGGATTCCAGGTTGGTGATCTTTTCCTCCCAGTACTGTAAATATTTCGGTCCACTCTTCTTGCATGATTTCGTAAGCTCTGTGTAGTTCTTATCTTTGTTCCTCTGTAGATAGGCTTTCCCTCCCTCTGGCTTCTCTCCAGGGTTTCTCTTTGTCCCAGTTCTTTACAGTTTAACTGTAGTACGCCTAGGTGTAGAGTTTTCGGTGTTCATCCTTCTTGGTATTCTCCGAGCACCAAGATGTAACGCTGTTTGACATTGTCCGACAGTTTTTAGAAATTCTGTTCTCTCTCTTTTTTTATTTTCCCTCTGAATTTCAGTCTGGGGCGTTTTTATTAACACCCTTCAGACGCAGTGATTTCCCCAGCCACGTCCCATCTGCGATGAGCCCATCGAAGGCACTCTTCGTTTCCGTCACCGCGCTTTTACCGCCGGCGTTTCCTTTTGATGTTTTCTTTGCGTCGGCACACCCCGCTCGCATCTTGCACTTGTTCCTGCGTGTGTCTGCACTTTCCACTAGAGCTCTGCACGTGCCAATCATAGTTCGTTTCAATTCCCTGTCTGGTGATTTCAAAATACGTGTCACGCCCGAATCTGGTCCTCCTGCGTTTGGTGTGAGGTTCTGTGTTGGTTGGTTGGGCTGTGTTTCATCTTGCTGCAGCCGTCCGTTTCCTCCCGCACCCTCGGTTTCGTCCTGTCTCTTTTGGGGGTTCCCCTAGGAACTCCTCTGTGAATGGGGTCTCTGCTCTGCAGCTCTTTCCACTGTGACCCGTTGTGACTAAGTTCGCTTTGTGTTTACACTATGATTTTATTGATAGGCTGTGTGCTTCCAGGAGTATTGAATTTCCTTTTTGTTTTTCTTGCATTATTTGCCTGTAACTTACCTCGTCCAATACAGGCAAACCCAGACTTCGTAGAGAGAGCCGTTATTTGAAAAGGCCACCATGATGGGGAGGGAGGGCTGCTGGGGGGGGGAGGCCATTGCAGTGGGAGGGCGCTCTGACCGTGCAGTCTGAGAGCGGCTCCAAGCTCAGGCAGCCAAGGGCTTTTCCGGGGAAGAAGAAGGGAAGAGCTGGGAGTGGGGGATGGAGAGAGTGGGTCGTGTGGTCCGACTGTTGTGGCAGGAAATGGCCTTCCTTGTGGTCAGTCTCAGGCAGGGCCCTTACAGAGGGGCTGGTCCAGCGATGGCTCAGGCTGAGGGTGGGTCCCAGTCCGGGGCAGCAGAGACTTGTTGTTGAAGTCTGGTCACGCCAAGTCAAAGTTAGCAGGCATTTGTCCGGATGGGTCAGCGAACATGGACAGTTCAGCTAATCGTTTATGAGAACAGGAATTGGGGGAGGGTGTGCACCTGGTCCCGGGCAAACCTGTGGGTCTTTCCTGAGTCCTGGGGAACAGTGGTTCTGCTCTGTGAGCCGTTTCCGAGAACACAGAGCGGGGGCGACTTCTCCGGGTTTCCAGGAGCTCAGGGCACAGGTGCAGCTCGGTGTTGTCCACCTCAGCGTTACCCAGCATTCTGTCGCTCCTCCTGTTCTCCCCGGCCCCTTCCCTGGTGGCCCCCGCCCTGGAGCCCGGCCCTGGCCCCGGCCCCGTCCCCCGGGTCTGCCGCCCCCACCGTCCTCCGGGCCGGACTCCCCCATGCCCACCTCCACCTTCCTGTCTCTTCATTTGCCTTCTTTCTTTGCTGCCGTGCTTCCTGGAGTATTTCCCGAGAAAGCGTGGCGAGGAAGTAAATATTCTGAGTTCTTGTCTGTCTGAAAATGTTTTATTCTTTTTTGCACCCATTGATAGTTTGTCTGAGGACAGCATCCTAGGGAGGAAATTATTTTCCCTTAAAATTTTGAAGACATCCCTTCTGTGTTCACGCAGTGAGAAACCCCGTGCGTGCGTGGGTGTCCGTTCCGTCTTCAAGTGCCTGTGTTCTCTTCGCCCTTAAACAGCATCTCCTGTCACTGAATCTGTTTGCAGCTGAACAAGAACTTATGTGCATCCGATGAATAAATCATGGAAAAATAGTACCAGATAAATAATTAACTAAATGGTCATAAGAGAGTCTTTTGAAACATAGTCAGTCTTGGCACTTTTATAAACTGTGGCGGGAGGACCCTGGAGTTTCTGTCCTCCACCTTTCAGCCGGGCGAGGGACGCTTTATGCGTTGCAACCTCAGTGAGGACCTGCTGCCCGGGTGTGTGTTTCCTCTCGAGGACCCCTGATGACAAACGTCTTTGTCATTCGTAATTACATGTAGATTATTCTTTTCTAGATCCAAAATAGACTTTTCTAAATAACACTGAGGGGATTAGCATATGCATTTGATTTTACCACTAAATTTTAATACCACGTTGGCAGTTTATCCTGCTGATGAAATAGAGCTGATTACCCTTCCCTCTGAGTCCCGTCTTGGCCGGAGCCAGCGCCACGGGCCAGGGAGGCGGCCCTGCAGCTGTGGGTGGGGAAGCACAGCCCCCGCCCGCGTTCTGAAGGAGCAGACAGGCGCGTCCCCAGGCACTCCTCTCTCCCGCTCACCGGGGTTCCCAGCCCTTCTCCTCCGATGCACCCCCACCCTGCCAAAGTGAAGTTTGGGGGTGAAAGTGCCAGGGATGCTCAGAGGACCCCAGTTACAGAGCCGTGAGCTTGGAGTGCCACTGAACTTGATTTTGAATTATTTTACATCTTTAATAAACTTGTTTTCCATTCTCATGAAACCTTGGGACTTTCACCCTACGTGTTTGAGGACTTAAAGGGGCCTCTGTTTCTGCGTGGTTGTCCTGCTGACGTGTGTCCACATACAGAATTTCTGTTGGGGAAAACACCAGGCTAAGGAGGTTTTGTGAAAACGTCTTTCGAGTGCTTTCGGTGTGACTGTTCAGTGTCGGCCATTCTTGAAAAAGCGATGTTGTGTCACTCAGCTCCTCCTTCCTTCCTGCAGCTTCAGACTCGTTTCTCCTCCGGTTCCCCTGCTGCTCCCCAGGGCGGGCCCTCATCAGCTCCGGTCTCCGAACACAGCCCCTGTCCCCTCGCCTCCCCAGTCCTGCCCCAGCCCACCCGGTCACTCGGCTCTGCCAGGGTCACATCCCCCGAACGGACCAGTTCCAGCTCCTTCCCGTCCTCTGCTCTCCACCCAGGGGCCCCACTAACCGGCCTCAGGTCTCAGAGCTTCAGCCAGGACAGTGTGCAGCCTCGCCAGCCGGCAGCACCCCACCGTCTCGGCGCTCAGGACCCTGCCCCTGCCCCCTGCCCCTCAGGCCGGGAAGCGGCGTCTCCCCGTGGGCCACACCCCCCACCCTGCTCTGTGCTCAGCGAGTGTTTGTGGGAGGAGTGGGTGATGAGTTTTTTAATATGTTCCTTTTTTTTCCTTTGGGGACAAGTTGGGGAATCAGCTGTCAAAATAACGGCATCAACCACCTCGACTTCTTGAGAGCCGTGGAGAACAGCAAGCCCCCCAGTCCCGAGTCGAAAGAAAAAGAGGCCGGCGTGCCGATCAGTTTCGAGAGACTGCGTCCAGAGGAGGTCCTGAAGAGCGTCCAGAAAGTCGTGGCCGCCTCCGCCCCTGCTCTGTCAGCGGTACGGCGGACGAGTACTTTTTCCTGGGGAGACTGAGGCTCTGGTACTCGGGTCCACCCGTGACACGTGACTGTCAGCCCTCCCCTGCGCCGGGGCCCCTCTTCTCTCTGCACCCCCTGGGGAGTCAGAACGCAGAGGGGTTGCTCCAGACCCCACTGTTCCTTGGAGCAAACGTGTGTCTGATTCGCTTTATGAGAAGCTTCCGTGGTGGCTCCCCAGCGTGTGTTCTCAGAAGCGGGAGTGCTCGGGTGTTTGGCAAATGCTGGTCTGGGGTGACGGCAGGGGTTCCGGGCGGAGGAAAGCGGACAGGCGCCCTCGGGGAGAACAGTCACGGCACATCCTCGAGTCCTGGGCCCGTGGGGATGAGTGGGGCTTGATGCGGCGGAGGGACTCCCTCCCCGGAGGGACCGCCCAGGGCCACGGGCTGGTGTAAGGAGGGACACCTCGAGTACACGGACATTTTAGGCTGACAGCTGGGTGACGCTGTAGAGCGTGCCGAGACCTGGACTGTGTGGGGACGATGTTGCCAGCAGGCAGAGGAGGAGGGGGCGGGGCAGCCCAGCCTTCATCTTGGGGCAGACGTTTCTACATCTAGGAATTCTCATGAGGACTCAACCTTTTGTCTTTATTTTCCTGATGATCTAAAGAAAAATCAGACTGAACAAGCCATGGGCCATCTAGAAAACCCACTAATCTAGCTTTCAACACCAGAGCGCCTGCTTGGGACTCCTGGGCCTCGGGGTCTGCAGACCGTGTGCACCGGCCAGGCCCCACCGCGCCAGGGGCACGGCCCTGCGGGCCGACCGCTGCTGAGCTAAAAATGCACCAGTGTCGCTCGGGCTTTCCCTTTTCAAGGGAAGCCGTGAAGCCTTCCGACACCTAAATGTCAGCCTGTCCCGCAGACTTCCAATAGCATCAACCACATGACGCTGTCTTCAGGGAGGCTTGGCCCCACAGAGCAGCCATCAGGATGTTTCTCGGCCGGAGGCCCATGGAACCTTTGGGAGGGACCACGGCTGTCCCTCTGAAAAACTCCCTGGGTGAAGCAAGAGGAGGACTCCCAGGCCGGGGGGGGGGGGGCTGCAGCGGGGTGGGAGGGCACGGGAGGCCCTGGGGAGAGGGGGGAGTTGGGGTGTTGGGTGGCAGTCAGAGGGCATTCAGGATGCACGCATGGGTTTCTACCTGTCCTTGCAGATGGGTCTCAGATGCACCTTGTTTCTGAAAGGACGGTAACCCCTCATCTGCCTTTGACTGTCTCACCCACCCTGGGGCTGGGCAGCCTGGGTTGGCACATGGGGAGCCCCACAGGCCAGGGAAGCGCAGGCCCCGAGCTTGCCTCTTAGGGCCCCCGAGCTCGTGGGGCTCGTTTCACACCCGCCAAGCCTTCCGACGCCCTCAGAGCACGGATGCCCCAATGGGTCGCCCATGCTGTGATCATTCTCCTTTGCAGCTGTCAAGTCCCACCACGTGCCAGGCCCCTGGGCAGGTTGCCATGGTAAAAGTTAGGGCGGCACAATGACGAAGTCCTCCCTTTTATGTCGAAGCAGCTAAGCTCAAAGAGGTTAAGGGCTGTGGCGAGCAACAGAGCCCAGGTTCAGAGTCCGCTCCCTGACTTGTGGCCGAGGTTTAAAGGATTCATGGCTGCCTCCTATTACCGCAGTCTAGATACAGATGCGAGGCTCTGGGGTGCTCCAAGGTTAATTCGAGAACACGTGTGTCACCACCTGTGGGCTGGTGGGGCATGCCTAATTAGCTCTGCAGGTGAGTTCGCCGCAAGGCATTTGGTGTGGGGTCTGCAAGCACATTAAAGTCTTACTTTTAAGATCTTAGCCTACCACTTGATACAGATTTCCTAATGCAATAAAAATGAATGATCTTGTTTCAGCAGATGGAAAACAAATGGGCTCTTTTTATAGCGCATTTTTGCACTCTTTCAGTTTGACTACTGTGCTGTTGGGTTGGCACTGCCTTCCCGGCCCCTCCAGCACAGTCCTGGGGCTGTGGGGGTCCTCCCACGAGGCGAGGGCCCTCAGGCTCGAAAGGACGGCAGCCCAGCTCCAAAACTGCAGGCTGGCATGTGATGGGGTGGGTGGTCCCTTGACTCCTCCTCCTGGCCACTTCCCACTCAGAGTCCTACCCAGAGACCCCTGCCCCTCCCGAAGCAGCAGGTGGCACCCAAGCCTCCTGCACGGGTGGCCTGTGCTCAGAGGGGCTGAGACTCAATGGTCCAGGGAGCCCGGGCGGGGGCGGGGCCCAGATTCCTCTTCCCACCCCTCCCAGTGAGTCCCAGAGGGAGGGAGTGAAGCCCGTCTCCCCACGACACGCAAGTTCTTACGCTGGGCACACACGTGCCTGTCGCGGGTGCTCAAGCGTGGTGCATTTACTCGGTGATTTAGAATTCGCAGGGGGCTTGCATGCACTTGATCTCATTTGCATTCCACAGAAGCAATGCTTAAGAAAAACACTCTCTGGAACCTTCGCCTGACAGGAGCGTCTGCCTTTCTTTCTGCAGGCGTTTTCTGCCTTGGACAAAGAGGACACTGGGTTTGTGAAGCCTTCGGATTTTGGGCAGGTTCTTAGGGACTTCTGTTACAAACTCACAGAGACCCAGTACCATTACTTCCTGAGAAAGCTAAGACTTCATCTAACCCCCTACATAAATTGGAAGTATTTTCTCCAGAACTTCACTTGTTTTCTTGAAGAGGTAAGGATGTGGGATAACGTTCGTTTTTGCAAAATACATAATTGATAAAACCATGTCAGATATTGGCAATCGCCTCATGTAATTAGCTCATTCTAAATGAAAAAATGGTATAAATTCTACATAGAGCATGAGAAGGTGACTATGTACCTTTTACTTCATTTGAAAGTTACTTTATTTTCAAAGACATTTGGGGGTTTACTTTGGTCTAGTTGTTTTAGATGCTCGGGCCCTTAGGTCCCGAAGATGATCTGGTATCCAGAGAAGCGAGACCCCCCCATGTGTTAGGCCATGAGTGGCAGGGAAGGAACTGGGACCCACTTGGGAGGCATCTGTTGAGGGCCCACGGTGTGCTGGGCCCCTGGCCAGGTATCAGTCGGTCGCGGGTCAGAATGTGGAGACGGTGGGCTTAAACAGCTGTGTACTCAGCAGGTCCCTGGGAGGGCTTCCTGGAGGAGGGAGGGCAGCTGGCCATAGGGCTCTGTTCCTGACCAGGACCGCTTGCTTCTCCAGCTGCACAAGCTGTATATTCTTAGCTTGTTTCTTGATTTCTAAATATTAGCAGGCCAACATCATTAGAAATCATTACCGTCTAGGTTTAACCAGCAGATTTCTTTGACAACCATTCAGTGCTGAGTATGGACACACAGGTGCCATGTCGCTGCCCTCACTCGAAAACACACGTGAAACATCCAAAAGTAATAGCGTCACTAAATCACAACCGTCTTTACCAAGATGTGTCTGTCTGTCCCCCGGAGCTGGGCGCTTGGGTCGTTCCCCTCTGCGTGCCTTTCCATGCAGCGAACAGCCACGCTCGCCAGTCCTCGCCCGCTTACCGGGATAAACTCTTGGAAATGAGGTTGCTGGGGCGAACAGCAGGAAGGCTTTCCGGGGCCGAGGGCCCTAGTGGTGAGTGAGAGCGGCAGCAGGCCCAGCGTAGCGCTCTCCAGGAGCCGGGCCGGCTCCTCGGCCTCTACGCGCAGGACCTGGTGTCATTCTCGTGCCGTCACTGCGAGCATGTGCTAGTGACATCCCACTCTGCAGGCTAGGGACATGGAGTCACCGTCCACAGCCACCCGGATGGGGCATGGGAGAGCCGGTTTGTGGCCCCCACTCCGGTCGCCTGTACACCGCACTCCTCCTCTGGGGGCCGGTCGTGTTCGCCTTGGCCATTTGGTGGCAATTCCCACACAAGCAGCTCTGTGGTGCTGCGCGGTTCAAAACCGTGTGTGTGTAGATGGCGTCACATCTCGCTTTGTCTTTGGCCCATATTTTTCTGAGCGCCTCCGGAGGCACTTTGCCGGGCATTCCTGCCAGGAGGTTCGGGGCTCCCTGCAGTGGGGGTGCGCATGGCAGGCTGCATGGGGCTGGACCCCGGGACCAGGGGCACACAGGAGACCCTGCCTGGGGGTCCCTGCACGGCCTGCTCCCACCTTTCCGGGTGGTGGGATTACGTGGGACCAGCCTGGGAACTGGGGTTGGCCTGGGGGTGGGAAGGCCCTGCTGAGAAACCGGAGCTCCAACCAGGGTGCGTTTACCAGGAGGTCGCGTTAAGCTCAGGGCTTCTGGGCTGAAAGGACAATGGAAGGGGCAGGGGTGAGGCCCTGGGCTTCTCAGACTCTGTGGGGGCCTTTGTTGTCCCATTTATCTGCTGGTGGGGGTCCTGCGCCCCTTGCTCCAGAGCTCAGGGCCCCTTTCTCTGAGCAAAAGCCGACTGGTGGGGACTCGTGAACAGGCACGTGGGGCGGCTCCCTGCGGGGTGGCCAGAGCGGGAAGGACACCGGGTTAGCCCGGCGGTCTCTAAAGTTCCATCCGGGCTGGCGTTCTTCAGAGAAGGGAGTGTGAAGTCACGAAAAACAGGAAAAGCAAAGGCATCACCCTCAAGCTCATTAAACGTGACTCTAGTCATCCGTTTCCTCTGGGGACGCGCGGGCGGCAAGTAAGTAAAAGGAGATTACCGAAAGACAGTTCCCGTGGTGGATGCCTCTCCTCGCACAGGCCATCCCCTGAGTAATCCCTCGCCAAGCTGGATCCGCTCCTTGGGGAGACGAAGTCCCCGAAGAGCACCCATGGGGACCTCGCACCCGCCCACGACCACTCCTCGTGGCAGGCACACGGCTCGGTCTGTCCTCAGTGGCTTCGGTGGGTCGGGTGCCGAGTCTGCTCATCACACGTGAGGCCTGAGCTCTTGGAAGAACAGACACCACGCGGTTTTCCGGGCCAGCATGTGGCTCGGCCGAGGCGTCGTCCCTCCCGGCTCCTCTGCTCCCGAGGTGCCGCTGAGTTCCCACAGAGCCTCTGCAGCTGCGGTCCCGGGCCTCTGGCAGGGCAGCCCCCTGCCCCCCGCCACACGGGCTCAGTCTGCGGGGCCACGTCATTCTGGACGCTACTCTCAGGTTTGAGGACCCGGTCAGTCGGCCAACGGGTCTGCGAGGTGACCAAAGATGAAGGTGACTTCGGTCTTTCCAGTGGGGAGTGAGGAGCGTGCCTTGCGCCCCTGGCAGCCAACACACCCTGGAACGAAGACTGAGGCGCCATGCCGCGGTGTGGTGGGGGAGTGAAAAGGAAGAGGAGGCCCGCGTGTCGGATAATGGCGGCCCCTTTATCGCTGAGGTTCCCATGGACCAGGTGGGAACGCACGAGGGCCAGCATCTCCGTCCTCAGCAAGTGCCTCCTTGTTCCTTCGGGAAAAACCTTTGACCTTCAAAACACTAAGTGCAAAATACAGAGTATCACCTTGTTTTCAGAAACTCGTTCTAGTTAATATTCCTTTTAAGCCTTACAGTGCAATTTCAGTATCTTCCATGAACAAAAAAATAACACTCAGAACAGACATGGAATTAGGGGAAGACACCGCAGACACTGTAGCAAATCTTCCTGCTTTATTACCATGGAAATGACGGAACCCCTTTGTCACCGCCGAGCATTGTTTGGTCGCAGTCCAGCCAGCGGAGAGCCAATGAGGGCTCTCCTTGCTCTGCGTTTGTGACAGGCTGGCTTTCCAGTCACTCCTGAGATGTGAAGCAGCCGAAGATGGCTTGTTCTCCGGGAGAGAACGTAAGAACGCGGTTTTCTGCCAGAGAGGAGGCCGTAAGCCCACCCAAACGTCCGTAGCCCTTCAAGGGCATCACGTTAGACTCGCTCCCAACGGCGTCGCCTCGATCCTTCTCTCCTTCCGTCCGTTGTAAATGTAACGGTGACCGCGGGTGTTTGACTGTGACAGAGAAAGGGGCGGTCTCCTTTCCCGGAGGAGGCCCTGGGTTATGGGGAACGAGCTAAGTAAATTATTAGGATACATCCTTACCGTGATTTACTCTTGTTCCCAATGGCCAGAAAGGCTAAGTCCCCTTGGTAGAGTTTCGAGGATTTTTAAATGTTTCCCCAAGTTTCACTCACTTTTCCCCACTTTTTTACCCACTTTTGCTGAGGGGACTTTCACTACCTGTTGTCCTGGAAACTGTTGAGGACGTGGCAGGTTGTGCCAGAGAACTTAGGGTGATGTGGCAGTGGGGGCGGCCTCAGTGACAGGCGGGGGCCTGGGGGCCGCTGGTTCTGCCAGGCCCGCCGTGCGTCGTAGGCTAAGGTACAGGGTTACCATCGACAACCCCGAAGGCCTGCAGGGCAGCGTGCGGCGGCCCCGTGGGACCAGGCCGCCCTGGGGCACCCACGCCGCCCCTCTCTGGCTCTCCGGGTTGGGTGAGCTGGCTGCGCTGCTGGTGGGGGGCGTGGGTACCCTGGCCCTGCTGGGTGCCTGCTGCCCCTGAGCACCGGCATCCGCAGGGGTCCTACCAGTGTCTGGAGTGTGCACCGGTCCAGGTGGTCTACTTAAAGCCGGCCAGGGTGACAAAGGACACAGAACGGGCAGTGAGGGGTCAACCTGCTGAAGCCACTCGGCCACCACTCCACGTGATGCTTAGTCCGACCCGAGCTGGTTAGAACCTCCCGGCCCCAGCATCCTGGGCCCCACCTGGACCTGGGGCTCCCTCCCGCAGAGGAGTGACAGTCCCCCCCCGCCACCCCCCCAGGTGGGTCTGGTAGCGTGGACAGTCAAAGGGCGGGGAGCCTGCTGCTCTGAGCTGCCAGGTGGGACTCTACCAGAAGCCGACGGGGCTTGGCCACCCGAGGGGGCGTGGCCTGCTTTCTGACGCCTTTTGCAGAAACGTGAGGTGGGAGACGCCAGGTGGAGGGCCGTTATTTGCCCCCTTCTCCGCCCGAGAGACCCTCTTTCGATCGCAGCTGCTCCGGGTGGAGGGTGAGAGGTGATCACGAATCCAGCGAGGTCTGGGAGAAAGCCTGCCCAGCCTGAATTTCTGGTGGAGTGGGAATATGTGAACCTAGCCAAGTGAAACTGGAATAGGCGCCTTTCCTCCGGACCGCACGCCTCTGCCCCGTAGGGAGGGCCGGAGTCCTGGCCCCCGCGTCCCCCCTGTGGCAGGCCCCCCGCCGGCCCCGCAGAGCTGCTCCGAGGAACTCCACTCAGCTCCTTCGATCGTCCGCCCCATGTCAGTCCCTCCCCGTGGCATCGGCCGGCGGGCTCTCGGTTCGCACCCCCAGAGTGATGCTGTCCACATGTCCCAGCTCAAAGGACTGTGGCCTACCCAGGCCAGCCAGGCCCCATCCCTACAGCCCCTCTAGAGCCGCGGCGGGCGGTCTTGTTCACGGTCTAATTGAATTGCAGTTTTGGAACTGAGTCAGCACAGACCTGAGCCGTACACTGATGCTCAAGGTCCCGACCGCACCAGGAAGCCGGGAGTCAACCCGAGAAGTCATAGTCCCAAAGACCTGCAGAGGAAACCCGAAATGCAACTAGCACCGGCACCTTGCTTACCATCGCACACCTGTGCGCCCGACGGGCAGGTGAGCGCTCTGCTCTGGCTTTGGTGCCTCGTTTCACTGGAAGCACCTCAACTCCCACCTTCAGTGCCCGGAATGGGAACGCGTGCCAGCCAGCGGTCCAGGCAGTGGGGCACAGGGCACAGGCAAGCACACGCAGCCCCCCGCCCCGTGGTGGAGACCGATCCAACATACACGGCTGGGACCGCTCGTGGACGAACCAGAAAGTCCCATCTCTTGGCCTTGAGGTGGGATGGAATGGGAATGGCCCACACTGAGAGATGAGGAGGAGGAAGGGCCACCTGGCGACTGCGTCTGGCCAGGCCCTGCTGCCACCTTGTCCTCACAGTTGGACCCCAGCCTGCCAGCGGTGGCCACTGTGCTTTGTACTCCTACTGTGAGCCGGGCGCGTTCTAAGTGCTTTGCGTACGTTGACTCAGTGGACCCTCCTAAGGGCCCTGTAAGCGTGGGTGGCATCGTCATCCGTGTTCTGTGGACGAGAACACCAGAGTGTGGAGGGGCCGGAGCACCTGTCCCAGCACCCGGGAAGCACTGGGGCTGGGGTTAGACTCCGCCCTGCAGTCCCTCCCTGCCAGGTGGGGACCAGCCTTGTGTCTGTCCTGAAGGGTTGTCCTCCGGACGGAGTTACTCGCGGAGGGAGCTGTGCTTAGCACCAGACGCAGCAAATGCCAGATACTGGCATTCCTTACTGCTTCTCCCCTGTCCTGCTTCAGTGAGTGCGTGTCTGATGTCCGAGGTTTACTGATGATGTGATGATACGGTGTAGAATTTATTTAGGTGAAAGAGCTCACTTTAACAGTTTCATAAATGACTTCCTCCGTGAGTTTATGGAGTCTCTAAAGGGTCGAGGGGGGGCTGAACTGCTTCTCTTCTACTTCCCTGCATTTTATGGCAATTTCATGCTATTGAAGGATTTGCAAATGAGGTGTTGGCCAAGGTGTCCAGCGAGATTCTTTGTGATGTCCGGCTGTGTGGCAGGGGTGAGCTTGGAGAGCCAGAGGGGAGGGGAGGGAGAAGGCCTCGCTCTGCCAGGCTGGGGCAGAGAGGGCCACAGGCAGCTTTCTGATGAGTCTGCACCGCGTCTGCATACGGGCGGGCGGGGCTTCCCGGGTCTGCGCAGATGCCCGGGCTGGGGACAGCTCCACACTCTGGGTGCAGCTGGAGCGTGGGTTGAGGCGATGGGGGGAGGAGGCGGGTGGGGTGGGCCCATGGTGGAGCGCTCTGGGAGGCAGGCGGAGGGCCAGAGCTGTTGGGGCGGGTCCCCGCCTCTCTTGCGTGGGTGGGCATCCCAAAGTGTCAGCTCCTCCAGAGCAGGGCTGGTCCCTGCTGTCCACCGCTCTGTCCCCAGAGCCCGGGCAGTGCCTAGCACACAGTAGGCCCTCAGTATTTATGAGTTGCCACATTGCTATTTTCGGTAGGCTCCGGCATTCTCGGGCTCGGGTAGGCAGCTGGAATCATGACAGGGTGGGAAGAGTGTAGGCTTGAAGTCGGGCCTGCAGGGGAGGCGCCTGGAGACCCTGGGTGAGGTGAACCCCAAGTACTTTGTCTGAAAAACAGGGAGACCCACAGACCCCTCGAAGGGCCATGGGGGGGTTAGAGAGACTTGTGTGACGCCCCAGCCCGGCACCTGCATGCAGGAGCCACCAGGACTGGGTCTGCGCGTCTGTCACCAGCACCAGGGCTCAGCAAGCCTTGGTTCAGTCATGAAGCAGGGCTGGACCGGCCTTTCCAAAGGACGTCCTAGAACCGTAGGGCTCACCGTCACTCGTGGCCCAGGAAGCGGTCCCAGGTCTGGGCAGCGATGGCTCGCCGGTCACTAAGACCCCAGGCCTCCTCCCAGACGCGCCCCCCTGGGGCGTGTGCACGGGGCTGTCCAAGCCCCACGGCTGGCCCCGGCCCCCACGGCGAGGGTGCGGGGGGGCCAGCGGGCCACATTCCCCGAGAGCTGCCGCCTCACTTCCATCTGGGGGTTTTAATGCTTTATCTTTTTGACAGGCAGTTCTGCTGCTGTTGTTATTTTTAGCCTTCATTCATTCACTGTAAATACAAATGAAGATACAGTACAATTAATTCCTTTGCTAATCAAAATATTTGATCAAATGAAGCAATTTTTCAATTCTTGAAAGTAATTATACTGTTTTCTAAAACGAAGTGGAGGACTCTTTCCTGAGCATTTCTCACCGGAAGCTTTTGCTACCTGCTGCGGTGCTTTCTCCCCCCGCACAGAGCCAGGGGAGAGCCGCGTGACCGTCTCCTAGGCATTCCGGACACAGACATGTCATGTCGCCCCATCAGCTGACTACAGCCTTCACGTGGCTAAATCCCACGCCAGCATGCGTCTAGTCGGCCAGCCGCAATGGACCTTGCTAAGCCCCACTGTCTGGCCCGTTGCTCCCAGGCAGGCGACCGCCACCTTGGCTGCCCACGGGAGGGGTGTCCCTGCGCCCCCTTGTGACCCACACTGGCCCGTCTGCTGCTCCTGCCATCCTCGAAGCCCATGCCCTGCTACTTCCTACTGACCGGAAGTTCAGAGCTGTTCCGGCCCTTCATGCTTGCTAACCTCCCCTTGGCCAGAGCAAGTCCTGTGGCCGGTCCAAAGCAAAGGGACAGGGAGGCACCCTCTGCCTCTGCAGTGGGGACCCCTGAGTCACAGGTGCCAGGCGAGTGAAGGAACGGGCCTCTGAGGCCACGCACCACAAGAAAACAAGGTGTGCACCCACCTCCATCCCCCTCCACCTGCCTGCCAGCCGGCCCTCCCCCCCTTCCGCACTCCCTCCCCATCATCCGGAGAGGTTGTTTAGGAGACAGGCCGAGGTGATGAGTCCGCCAAAGATGGGTCTGCACACACCTGTGGACAGGGCTCTGTCCGCCTCAGTCCTGTAGCGGGGCTGCTGAAACGAGGGCGCACCCAGGCTCTGCCGGGCCGGGCTGGTCTTCGGCAGGGCCCTGCCTCCTCGAGGGAGCCAAGCACAGCATGGCTGACCGCTGCCCCTCCCTGCAGCCTTGGTCCTGGGAGCGGAGAGGTGGAGACAAGGGAATCGGGGGTCAGCTGTGTGCACGGTGAGGAGCGCTAGTCCAGTCAAAGTCAGTGTCACACACCAGGCTGCAGGAGGCCCCTGGGGCTGGGGCCTTAGCCATGTGCTCCAGGTGAATTCTGTACTGGCCCCCCGCACCCCACCTGGGGCCACCTCCCCTGACCCCACCTGCAGCAAAGCTACGATCTGCTTCGGCTCCGGGGTGGGGGGTGGGGGGCGGGTGGCGGGGCGTGGGCTGCTTTTCAGACGGAGGAGCGCTCCGTGAGAGTGGGGTGTGCGCACAGCGTTGGCACCTGTGTGCGCACACACGTGTGAACTCCAAACCGATGGCCCTCAGAGGAAAGGACTAAGGGTAGAAGTGGAGAGACCGTTATAGGAATCCATGCCAGACCACGTGTGCGTGGTCGGTGCGGAGGACCGCGTGCGTCAGGTGTGGGGACAGCACTTCCTTTGTGTGTTTCCTGGTGCTACCGTGCGGTCATCAGGGGGACCTCGGGTCGTCTTCTTGGCAGTGGCGGTATCGCATTTCCCCACAAGGTCCGGAGGGACGACTATCTGGCAGAACGAGGCCCCACAACACCCTTGAGAAGATGAGAAGACCCCTTCAAAACCCTTTAATCGGGATGACCTATCGTGCATAAGCTTCCACTTTTTTTCTTTTTTTCATTTAAAAAGTGACCAGGACAGCCCTGGCCAGGTGGCCCCGTGGGTCGGAGCATTGTCCCGTACCCCAAAAGGCTGCGGGTTTGATCCCTGGGTGGCCCCGTGGGTCGGAGCATTGTCCCGTACCCCAAAAGGCTGCGGGTTTGATCCCTGGTCGGGGCACACATGGGAGGCAGCCCATCGATGTTTCTCTCTCTCTTCCTCTCTCCGTAAAATCAATAAACGTATCCTCAGCTGAGGATTAAAAAAAATAAAGACGGTGACCAGAACAGCCGCGCGTGCACCCGGTTGGCAGATGCGGGGGCACTGAGGACCCGGTCCCGGGCTTCCTCTTGCCTGTCGACACCAGTGTGGATGTGGACGTGGACGTGGACGTGGACGAGGGTGGGCAACAACTGGGCCCCGGCCATCCCGCCTTCTTCCCTCATGCAGCGGCAGCTGTCCTGCTGTCCTTGTTTGTAAAGCTGGCGATGCCGGCAAGTGGCATCTGCATCCAGAGACCGCGGTGCCTTCTGATGAGGAGAGAGGTTTCTTCTAGTTACAGAAAAAGCGCTGCTTTCCCCACTCTCATGGCGATCCGTGAGAAGTGCCGGGGACACCAAAGCACCAGCCCGAGAGCCACCTGTGCAGCTCTGGCGTCTCCAGTCACTTCGCTGGAGGTGGCTGAGTGGCCCTGCCAAAAGCAGGGAACATGGGACCAGAAAGGCAGCACCAGACAGAGTCCCAGCCTGAGTGTCCCCAGAAGGGCCCGGAGCTTCGGCCTCTGAGGCCGGTGTGTCTGGGCATCGTGAGCTGGGGAACAGCCCCTAGGCCACATCGTCGGGGCCTGGGGACCTTCAGGTCAATGGTCCGGCCCCTGGGCACATCAGTGAAGGCAGGCGTGCCCCTGGGGCTGGGGGGCGATTGGTGATTTGCTTTTTCTTTGCCCTTGGTGTCTGTTTTCTGCACTAAATGCGCCGTACTTACTTTTGCAAATAGTGGAGGACGTCTCCCATGGCAGCAAAAGCAACGTCCTGAGAGCTGTGGTCCAGCCGTGCAGGGCGCTGCCTGCCCGCCCCAGAAACCGCCTGCGGGGGGGCCCCTCTGCCTCCACCCTCCCCACTCCAGGAGGCCTGGTCTCTGGCTGCACTCGAGGCAGGCAGAGGGAGGGGAGCACTCAGCGCCCCTCCCCGTCCGCTCCCTGACTCCAGGCCTTTCCCAGCCTCCCGCCCTGCATGGCCGTCCATCCCTCCACCCACCCGCTCACTCAGGGAGGGCAGTGATACCCAGCCGGTTTGCACCCGCACTTTCTCTGCTCCCCTGGGAAACTCGCCCTCCTCTCCTCATCCCCAGAGGCTCCGCCCAGGCAGGCCTGGCTGGGGGATTACTCCTTCCCTCTGCCGCCCAGCATGTAGCCCAGCACGTGGCAGTGCTCCAGGGCGCTCGTGAATGGCGCAGTGCAGGGGTCAGGTGTGCGTTGCAGGTCCGTCTTCTGTGAGTGCATCACAGGCCTGTGTGTCACACTCCCCGCCCCCCGGGTCCTGGGATCCAGTGTGACTCGGGTGTCACTATGACCCCTACACAGGTCGTGGGCATGGGCCAGACTCACACCCAGGAGGGTCTCAGGTGTGTCGGGTGGGGCTCTGAGGCCACCATCTACTAAGCATCCCTCACGATCAGACTGTCCTGACCCCTGACCTCCGGACGCCTGACCCTCATGGAAGCAAGACCCCAGCTAGGAGCCCTAATTATCCCCCAGCCCGTGCCCTCACTTACCGCTGCACCGAAGGTCAGCGTTGGCACCTGTGTGCGCACACACGTGTGAACTCCAAACCGATGGCCCTCAGAGGAAAGGACTAAGGGTGGAAGTGGAGAGACCGTTATAGGAATCCATTCCAGACACGTGGGCAGCCTGGCCTAGCAGGTGAGGACAGACCTGTCACCTTCTGGATCCATGCCAAATGCAGAGCCTTGGGGATGTGTGGCTGGTTGGGACGTGGGTGACAGAAAGGAATGTCACAGGTGACCCCAGCCGAGGCTGCCAGATGGACGCAGTTTGTTAGGGTCTTACCAACCATTTGAGAAAGGCCAACCCCTCGAAACGGGGCCGTCACACCCAGGAACAGAGCCTGTCTCTCTGGTTGCTCCCGTGTTGCCTTGACCGCCAGGAGAACACGCACATTTCCTCGCCTTTCGTGTGAAACTGACCCCAGGGTCCTCGGCAGCCTCGTCGTCAGTGAGAACGTGGAGTTTTTCACGAGACGATTTCCACCTAGTGACTGTAAAAAAGGCATTGCCTTCCAGTGTGGCTTTCGCTTGAATCCAGCCATTTCCCCGAGTGTCCTGAGATTTCCTGGTGGTGGACCCAGACCCACAAGTAAGACTAACTCCGGTTTTCCTTCGACGCCGGTTTCTGTTAAAACCGTGTATTTCATCGGCGAGTCTCGCTCACACGCCGGAGCCTCTGGGCCCGTGCGCAGCAGGACGGGCAGCGGGCGCCCCTCTCTTGCTCCGGGTGCTGCCGCCAATGCTCTCAGACACCGCGCGCGTCACACGTCTGCAGACAGCGCCGCACACTCGCGCCGGCGTGTGAGTGCCACACCGGGGATGCCCGTCCCCGTTCCCTTGCCGTCGCCGCCCTTTCTGCCCTGGTCCACCCCATTTTTACCAGGAGTGGCCGCTGGATTTTGACAAATGCCTCTTTGCCGTCTGTTGACCTGTGCCCTTTGCTCATGTAAGGAGCTGAAGGATTTGCTCATTCTTGAGCAGTCTTACCCTTGGAATAAACCCTGGTTAGATTTGGTGTGCCGTTTTTGAATATGGTGCTAAATATTTCTAATGTTTAAAAATGTTTTAATGTCTGTACATTTGATTGGTTTATATTGTTCCCTTCGAGTGTTTTCTTTACCGTGTTTCCCCGGCAGGTACAAGGGTAACCGACAGTGAATCGGAACGCTGGACCTCCCTCCCCGTGTTCTGGGGGGCATTGACTAGTGTAAAAATGGCCCTTTTGTTTCTTCTTCAGAGACACGGCTGGCCCTTCAGGTCGCCTGGGCTTGAGGGCTTTTCAGCGCTCGGTGGTCGATCTTTTAACAGCTTCCTCGGTTTCTTCTGTTGCCTGTCTGTTCAGGCCTCCGTCGTTCTTAAGTGACATTCAGAGACCCTTATCTTGCTGGGAAGCTGGTCCGCTTCCTCTGGAGTTTCTAGCACCCCCGACACTCGCCCGTGCTCCTCAGCTCTCCCAGATCTGTAGTTAGAATAATGGGGTTTCCGGTTCCTGTTTTAGCACTTTCCAGGAGCACTCCCCCGCCTCATCTCCTGCCTGCGTGCGCTGGGGCTGCCCCTGGCCAGAGAGGGGAGCGTCCTGACGGGCGGGGGGTGGGGGGAGGGCATTGTGTGGGCTCATGCCTCCGGGGAGCCTCAGACTCAGGGACCCCCTCCTGTGCTGCACTCGTCCACCCGTGTTCTGCCCAGTCCTGTCCGCCCAGCCAGTGTAAGGAGGGACCTGGGGCAGGACTCTGCGTCCAGAAGCAGCCCCCTGTGGTCCGAATGGCCACATCCTCGGGGTGCTGAGGGATGTGCCCGGGTGTGCAACTGTGGGGGGCATTGTCAGCTGTCTGAAACTGCGTCAGGTGCGTCGGTGACCTCACTTTTAGTTCCTCGAGTCAAAAACAAAGGCATTTCTTCACCCTGCAGATGGCTCGAGTGGACACGTTTCAAGGCTTCCGTGACCCTTGGGTGGTGCAGGATGTGGTGGGCTGTGGTGTGCGTGGAAGCGAGTGTCAGCACATTTGTGAGGATGGCCCCGCGGTGTTCACTCCGCTCTCCTAAAGCTGTGTAGTGCTCTGTCCGGGAGGGGCTGACGTGATGCTCAGCTTGCAGTGGAGCCTCGGGAAGTGCCTCCCGGCTGAGTTTCAGTGCTAGCTGGGGGGTTAGAGGTGGCGATGCGGTCAGGGTCTCGGCACGGTGCTGTGAGGGCGCGCCGTGAGGGCTGGTGCCATGGCCGGCCCTGTGGGGGAGCCCAACCCATCTCGGAACACACCCAGGGGCGGGGTCAGCTGTCACGCACTGCCACCCCTGGGTCCTCACGGAGCCCAGCCTCCCCTCCCAGCCCAGCCCCCTGCCCAGCACCACCCTCCCTCGAGGGGCCCATCTGCTGGTGCAGCAACCACAGGTCCAGGTGGTACGCGTGTGGATGCCAGGGCTGTGCCCCAGCCCTGCCCAAGGCCCCAGCCTTTGTCTCCTTGCAGGAGGCTGAGGACTCAGAGCTTCAGTCTCCTGAGCCCTTTCCATCATGGGGCCTGGTCTCCCCAGTGCCCCTGGGCAGATGCGTCCCTCTTCCTGGCTCCCCAGCACCATGGACAGCGTCACAGGCCCCAAAGGCGCCTCCTCACACCCAGGTGTCCAGAGCCCAGGAGAGGCAAAGTCTGGCCCTGCACTGGCCAGATTAAATCCCTACAGGGTGGGAAAAGTTTCAGGCTTAGGGAACGCTCAGCCAAGGGTGGGGCGGCAGCACCACATGGTGGCAGCCACCCCCCCCCCCCCCCGCCTCTTGCTCTAACTGCCGGGAGTTGCTCCCTGGTGTCCAGAAATGAGCGCGGTCCGCAGGTGTGTCCCTGTTGAGTCCCTTACCACGCAGAACAGTTGCAACTTACTGTGTGTGTGTTAAACGAACCAGAGGATGGGCCGAATGAGTGGATGGATGGGAGTGGAAGGCTTGTCCCCTGGGCCTGGCTGGCCCTGGCCCTGCCGGGCGGGACGCCTTCCGCTCCTGCTTTGTGGCAGCTGCCCTCCAGCCCACGTTCCCACGCTGCTCAGACTGTGGCAGGACTGCGTTTGTCTGCGGCTCGCCGTCCTCCCCAAGCCGGGATCTGCTATGGGTGACAGGCCCAGTGGTGATCTGTCATTTACTCAATAGACCCATTTTCCATTCTCTTTGCCCAGACTGCCTCTGAGTGGGCTGAGAAGATGCCCAGAGGCCCGCTGCCCAGGTCTCCCAAGGAAACGGTGAGCCCAGAGACCCTGGCCCGGCTCCACAAAGCAGTGATTGCCCATTACCACGCCATTGCCCAGGACTTTGAGAACTTCGACACCTTGAAAGCGAGCACCGTGTCCAGGGATGAGTTCAGGGCCATCTGTACTCGCCACGTCCAAATCCTGACGGACGAACAAGTAAGAGCGAGGCTGGGCCGCACCCTAAGCACAGCCGTGGGAGCGTCAGCCAGCCTTCCCCGTGGGGAAGGAGTTTAAGACAGTCCGCAATTTTAAAAATACTTGGAGGGTGTCCTTTTAAAACTACCTTGGAGGTTGTTTTGTTTCCAATTTTCCTGAAGACTCCCAGGGGCCTCCTGTTTGTGTGAAAGGTATGAATCGAATCATTTCAATCAGGGTGCAAAAAATACCAGTTTTATTTTTAAAGTCAAATCAAATTTGGCTCCAGCTGCCTCTATCCTTCTCCCCCTTCCCTGGAGCAGCCCTGGACATCTGTGATCCGCAGAGGCCAGGCCTGCCCCCCCAAGCGGGGGGTGGGGGGCTGCACGTGGCCCCACCCCTCCCTAGCTCCCACCCCCTGGTCCTGCTGCTGGACCTTCCGGTGCTCCGGAGCTACTGTCCCTGGTGACATGCTGGTGACATGCCCGCCCCAGCTGTCTCCACCGTCCCCGGGTGAGAAAGAGCCACTCCCCCCCTAACCATAAGAGACAGCCGAACAGCCACAAAACCACAACCTTTCCTGAGCCCATCGGAGAGCCGAGGTTGTAGGGGCTGGCAGGACCGACAGCCATGCTCTGCTGTCCACATGAGTAGACGGGGTCTGGTGCAGGGTCCCCCTGCCCCACCCCGCCCCTGTGAGTCTGGCACTGGCGATCTAGTCACCAGAGAGAATCTCCCTTCACCCCAGAAAACGCCCTGCCGCGGCCCCCGCCGGTTCTCAGACCCATCCGTGGGCCGTCTGCAGAGGGTAACACAGATGGCAAAATGAAATCCCGAGTGCTTGGAGAGCAGCCCCGAGCCCTCCCTCCTCCAGGCTCTGCTCAGGCCCAGCCGGGAGCTCCCTGCAGGCCGCGGGGGAAAGGTCACTTTCCTCCAAGCTCAGGGCTCATTGGATGTGAGTGTCCATGGGGCGGGGCCCCTACCTGGGCCAGTGGGCTCACCCCCCAGAGAGAATGAGACCCTTAAACACACCAGTCGGTTGAGCAGCAGACGTCCCTTCCCTTAAGCGTCACCTTTCTCGGGCATTATGATCACTCGGCTAAATAAAATGCTGTTCCCGAGTGATTGGGTTCCTTAGAGCCTCGAACGCTTCTGCGTTGCTACAAATAGATGGAAGCCTGTAAAATTAATACAGTCACATGTATTATTATTCTGTGGGGCCAACTAGTAAAGGTCTTACTAATAAAGGTTTTCCATTTACTCTAAGTGAGTAAAATTTCAGTCCAATTATGGATATAAATTAATGACGTTCTTTCCTGTCTGGCGTTCAGGACAGAAAATTTTGATGTTAATTGTCCTCTAAGAAAGCTTCCCATCCCCAGCACATCAAGCCCCACCCCCCCAACAACATCAAGCACTTATTTTTAAAGTCTGCTTTCCAAAAATACACAGATGCGTCTCCAAGGCGGGTGGCAGCACTGAGAGCACCAGTCTGATGGCTTCAGTCGGGCGGCGATTAGCAGAACTGGTGCTATATTTGGGGAGGAGTCTGGAAAGCAGAAAGCCGGGGCCCTGCCACCCCTCCACTTCTCCTCTCCTGGGTCCCTGAGCCCACGACCTTCTGGACTGGGTGGCTCAGGGTTGGGATGTCGTCCTAAGCTAACCCTGTCCCCCTCTCAAGGCCTGGCATGTGCTGCCCCGCCCCCAACGTCATTTCCAGAACTTCAAATAGACCTGGACCTGGTCCCTTTCCATTTGCTTTAGAGGACCCCCAGCGGAACCCAGAGCAGCTTGGGTTTCTGGCCAAAGCCAAGTGTGTAGGGAGGGCAGGGACAGTCCCTCCCTTTGCTGGGGTGAGGGGGCTGCTGCTCCCCCAGCATGTGCTGGGGACCAGGGCCCCACTGCGCCTTAGGGGCAACGAGAAGCCAATTGCAAGCAAATGACCATTCTTCCTGCCTCCCAGAAAGCTCTGAGTCATCAGAAGTGGCTGGTTCAGGGCACCCGGGGTCACTGTCCCACATCTGTGCCGATGCGAAGCCACAGACCTGTCTCCAGCTTTCCAGATGCCTCCCTTCTCCTCTCTCGAGAAGGCGCTGTTTGTGCTTAGGGGGAAACCAATCATGCAGGCAGGAGGCTGAGGGCTGTCACCTGGTGCGGGTGGGGTGGGGGGGTTGGGGGAGTGGGCGGAGCCCAGGGTGCCTGCAGGAGGAGGGGAGAGTCCCTCCAGGCTGTCCCCGGACCAGGGTGGACGGGGGTTTGATTTGCATTGTCCCCTAAAATGTTCATATGGACTGCTGCTCAGGTACTGTGACTAATCACAAGATGTAATGGCCTTAAACTGCTCGCGAAGGGTCCGATTCGATTAGGAACTGTCCTGCAGAAGCCGTGAAGAACTTCGCTTCCTCAGGGCTCCCAAGGCTTCCCGGGGCTTCCCGGGGCTTGCACCCAAGGAGGCTGAACGGAGTTTTCTTTTTTAATTTGTTTTATTGCTGCGGGCTCTGGACCGTGCGCACTGCCCTTCCAATACGCGTCCTGCTCCCCGCCCTTGCTGGGGCCAGGCCCACGGGGCCCTGCACTGACCCTGGGGACCCCCTCTGCTTCTTCACCAGTTCGACCAGCTCTGGGGTGAGATGCCAGTGGACGCCAAGGGGCGGCTGAAGTACCCGGACTTCCTGAGCAGGTTCAGTTCGGAGAAAGCGGCAACCCCGCCCAGCACTGACGACTCAGCCAAGGCCCAGAGGGGGAGTGAGGTCCCCGAAGTGTCAGGAGGAGGCGGGTCTGCGGGATCACCACCCACCCAAGACCTGAGAACAGGGACCAAAGCACGGAGCCACCTCTGTGTGAGTCCTCGAGCCCGGGTGTCATCTGGCACCTTGCACCAGGCCCACAATCCCCTCGGGCAGGGTCTCTTGTGTTCCCACGGGGTGGGGGTGACCGAGAAGATGGCATAAGGTGAGCCTTGGTTGGGGGCCACAGGAGAGGAGTCCCCTGGTAGGCCCTCAGTGTTCACCTGCCTGAAGGGGGAGGGAGGTGTGAGGAAAAGGGGGTGGGGGGGTAGAAAAGAGGTGTGGCAGGTAGAAGGGAAGAGTAAGGAGGACTGGAGGCAGGAGAAGGAGTGTAAGGTGAGGCAGGGGCTGCCGGCATTATTGGCTGGAAAGCAAATGTCCCAGTAGGTGCCCCTGTGGGTGGGGCTGCCTGCTGAGTGTCCCCAGAAGGCTGGTCACTCCCACCCACGGGTGAGGACGCCGAGGCTGTAAGAAGCTCCCTCATGTGCTCAGAGTCCCCCAGTTGGACACAGAGAGACCCAGTTTCTAACCCCAGCCTGTCTAACTGCTTAGCCCCCCCCCCCACTGAGCCACAGGCCTGGGAGGGGGAGGCGGTAGCCTCACTGAGTCTCCTCCTTCGTCATCAAAGATGGCAGAGTGCTTCCTCGGAGGGCAGGGGGAGCATCCCAACCATGTGTGTAAGGTGCTTCATGCCTGGTGAGCCCGCCGAAGGAGAGCGGCCGTTTGTCCATTCGATGGGCATGCACTTGCGGCACACCCAGGAGGTCCCGGGTCCCCCCCCTTCCCGGCCCCCCACCCCCACCCCAGGGCTGAGAGTGAGCGAGGGCCCCACCCTCGTAGAGTCTCGGTCTCCCTGCTCTCTGCTGGGCACAGCCTCGTGGGGGCGACGGGCAGGCAGCATGGCGAGTGTAGGGCAAGTTACAGACGGTGAGGAGGGCAGCCGGGCCGTCAGAAGTGTGAGGTCACCTCGCTTGGTGGTGGAAGTCACCATGGCAGGTGGAATGGAAGTTGCTGACCAGCTGATTTAGGACCGGCCCAGCCCGGCCCAGCCGGTGGGCCCAAGGTGGTCACAGCGGCCCACAAGTGAGGCTCACAGAGGAGGGGGCCTGTCCAAGGGACGCAGCCTGAGACATTGCAGGCTTGGCAGCTGGGCAAAAGGCCCCGAGCAGCTGGGCTGGGCGGGGACGGAGTCTCCCCGACAGTCCCCAGAGTGGCTCGGCCCTGCTTGACGTTCGCTCTCAGTGAGACTCCGTTCAGGCCTCCGACCTCCTGAACTGTGAGAAAATGGAGGGTGTTGTTCTAAACCACCAAGGACACAGACCTGTCAGAGCGGCCACAGGAGATTCACACAGGCCTGGGGCTCTCCCTCCAAGGGCAACCCATGGAGTCGGCCAGGGGTCTGTGCCCCGGGTGACTGAAACTTCGGTCTGCGTGGCTCTGCAGAGACCCTGGGGGAGAGCCCTGTGCTGCGGGGTGGTGGGGGCGGGCAGACAGAGGCAGGGGCTCGGAGGCAGCTGCAGCAGCGACCTCCAAGAGGCACTGATGGCCGGCACTGGGTGGGAGGGACCGCCGGGGCGGCCGGTGGCCAGTGGTCAGACACTGGTGTGCCTTCGAGACAGAGCAGACAGGGTCGAGGGGAAGGGAAGAGAGCCCAGGAAGAGGGCTACGTTTCTGTCGTGGACTGGGATGGGGCGGGGCTGGGGGGTCCAGGTGACTAGGGTTTGGCAGAGCGCCCAGGAATTCAGCCAAGTCTGCCCCGTATTAGACAGCCGAGTGTTGAGGGGGTGTTTGGGGGGCGTCTGGCCTGGACTCAGTTCGTTCCCTGTTTCTGACGAAAATGCAGCGCAGGCAGCCTCACCCCGGGCCACCCCGGCCTCCCCAGGCCCGTCGCAGTGAGCCCCTCTCTTTAACGAGGCTCTTCCCCTGGTGAAGAACGTGTCCCTGCCACTTCACACACACACCGGTGACATATTGACGCAGCGTCTCTCTAGGTCTGAATCTTGGCTGCACGTTTATATCCAGAACTACCTTAGTCAGGACGACTCGGCACAGAGCCAGCCCCCCAGCGGAAGTAAAAGTTCAGCGGCAACAGCACCCTCACATTTTGCTTTCCCTGCTACTTCCGGGCGGTGCTGCCTGTGGAATCGCGGACCCCTGGGCCTGCGTGACACCGAGAGTTGTCACTCTTCCTTCCACTGTAACCTCCAGTTAAAGGTGTCTCTCCCTGTGCGCAGACGCCGCCCAGCGCGGCGCCGGGCGCCCCGCTGCTGCAGNGGGGTCCAGGTGACTAGGGTTTGGCAGAGCGCCCAGGAATTCAGCCAAGTCTGCCCCGTATTAGACAGCCGAGTGTTGAGGGGGTGTTTGGGGGGCGTCTGGCCTGGACTCAGTTCGTTCCCTGTTTCTGACGAAAATGCAGCGCAGGCAGCCTCACCCCGGGCCACCCCGGCCTCCCCAGGCCCGTCGCAGTGAGCCCCTCTCTTTAACGAGGCTCTTCCCCTGGTGAAGAACGTGTCCCTGCCATTTCACACACACACCGGTGACATATTGACGCAGCGTCTCTCTAGGTCTGAATCTTGGCTGCACGTTTATGTCCAGAACTACCTTAGTCAGGACGACTTGGCACAGAGCCAGCCCCCCAGCGGAAATAAAAGTTCAGCGGCAACAGCACCCTCACATTTTGCTTTCCCTGCTACTTCCGGGCGGTGCTGCCTGTGGAATCGAGGACCCCTGGGCCTGCGTGACACCGAGAGTTGTCACTCTTCCTTCCACTGTAACCTCCAGTTAAAGGTGTCTCTCCCTGTGCGCAGATGCCGCCCAGCGCGGCGCCGGGCGCCCCGCTGCTGCAGAACTGCGAGCCCATCGAGCGCGAGCTGCGGAGGAAGGTCCGGGGCTGCTGGCGGGAGCTCCTGAAGGAGTGCAAGGAGCGCGACGTGCACAGGCGCGGGGCCATCGCCGCGGCCGAGTTTCCGGGTGCGTGCTGCTCCCGGCCCCCAGGACACGGCCTCACCTCCCGGGCGAGCCCGGGCCCCTGGAATACAACAGGGAGCATCTGGTGGCAATGGCAGGCTGGGCACCTTGACACACACCGGGATCGAGGGACAAGCCGCTGAGCCACCAGCACCCCCCACCGCCACGTGGTCCACACCTGCCTGCCTCTCGGCGTCAGTGGGCACAAACTTGGTTGTGGCCTCTGGGCAGCGTGGGAATGTTCGCAGACCGGCAGGGGGGAGTGGGGACAGGTGGAGAGGGGGATGGCTGGGGACGCGCAGTCCCGCCGCCCACACACTCCCCTCCGTTGGCTGTGGTCGTTCAGTAAACTCTAACGATCACACCGGCTCCGTCTGCACGTCCCCTACCCGCTGCCCAGCCTCTGTGCAACGCTCCGGGCCCCGGAGGGTGAACCATGCCCCGTCCTGCTCTGCTCCTGGCGGCCTTGGCCCCTCCTCCACCCACGTCTAGACCCCTTGTTTAGGAAAACAGTCTGCTTGAGAACCTCTGTTGTTCGTGTTATTTTTGTGATAACCGTGGCTTAAAAATGCCCGAACGAAGCAAGGTGTGAACTTCTGTGGTGAATGGTACTCCAAAACACAAAAATTAAATATAAAAACACAAAATCAGTGATAAGCAAATGTTGTTACGTCGCTCTGATGTGACGTGGCTTGCTGGAGTTTGTGCAAGTCAGAGCCCCTTGTCTTTTGTTGTTTCTGTTGACTTGAGCAGAACGGCCCCCGACCTGGGTGGTCGTCCTTATTGTCATTGCTCTTTTCTCTTTCTGACCGTGAACTCGGCTCGGCCATCAGCCCACTGAGCAGTAGACTTGTCTGGCTTGAGTAGTGCTGTAAAAAATTACTGATTTTCCAAGTCACTCTGTGTTCTACACGTTGCTGACGGCCTGCACAAGCCAGGGCGTCAAAGGTCGTGCTGGACAGCTCCAGCTGACCGTCCCTTCGCTCCACCCCGTGTCCCCCGCCCCTCGGGCCCCCCGAGCAGCAGCGTGACCTCTCTGCGGGGCACGGGAACCCCTGTTGCTCACCCACGGCCTCGTCTCAGCCTGCGCTCGCCCAGCTTGACGGCCTCGTTCCTATCCGGCCCACCTGGCTTGGTTTCCCTCGTTAGTGTCCATGATTGGTAACAGCATTCTGCTCCTTGACACTTGGGTGCTTTTATGATGGAACAGAAATGGAAAGCTCAGTGTATTCACCTTAAGCTGAAATCTGATGCTACCTAAGTCGCTTTTAATTATGAGCCTCACTCCAGAAGCAGCTGGGGCTTCGTGCCTGGTCCAAGAATCGAGGGTGAGAGCAGGTGCGGAGTGGGGCTGGGCCTTGGTGTTCCGACCACCCGCCTCCGGACAGCCGGGGAGGCCGCTAAGGTGGCATTGGTGCGGCTCTAACCAAAAACCTTGGCCTTGCAGGCCACTTGTCTCTCAGGAGAAGTTAACCTGTGTCAGGCTTATACCTTTCAGGTCCTCACTGGCACGGAAACTCAAGATGTGGGAGGGCCCAGTCTGAATTCAGGCACACACCTGGGGCGCCCCGCCCCTCCAGCCCTCCCTGGGAACGCCCCTTCCCGACTCTGCTCTTGCCCCGCCCACCCCTCCCTCACAGCTCACAGCACACCATCCATTCTGCTGTGGCCACACCAGTGGGGACCACACAAAACCGGAACAGCAGGCAAATGCCAGGACGGTGGGGGCAGCAGGAGGCGGGCCCCCTCCCTACTACTGCACCCAGCTCATCATGTGCACACTGACCCTGAGCCTGCTCAGTGAAGGCCTCAGAGAAGGCACCTCCATGCACTGTGAGCGAGTGACCTTGTGACGGCTGCTGGGCAGACTGCCACCCACTGAACCCACGTTTCTGTCCTCAGCGCTCGTGGAGAAATTCCGCCTGGACGTCAGCAAAGAGGAATGCCAGCAGCTCATCAGGAAGTACGACCTGAAGGGTGACGGGAACTTCGCGTACTGCGACTTCCTCCAGAGCTGCGTCCTGCTGCTGAAAACCAAGGAGACCTCGCTGATGCGGAGGATGAAGATCCAGAACGCCCACAAAATGGTACGGAGGTTCTTCCTCGGGCACATGGGGGCTGGGGCTGAAAGGGGCCCGATTTCTCTGAGCCTGCTCCGTTCAAGAGGGGGACTCGTGGGTGCCGAGACACCGAGCGGGGCCACTGGCCAGGGAGGGCCGCGCCTGTCTGATGTCCCCAGACTCCCTGCCACCTCCCCTCAGACCGCCACTCACATTTCCTTTGCACACATGTGTCTGTATGTTGCCCGTGTATGGTATACGTGTGTACATATGCCGTGTGAGCGTGTGTCACATTGTGTGATGCAAGCATGCATGCATGTGTTGTGTGTGCAAACATGCATGGCCTGTGTCCATGCCCTTGTGAAACGATCCTTTGCTGCTCCCTCCCTCCATTAGTCAGAGGCCTGCCCGGCTCCAGGCAGTGTGCAGGCACGCCCGTAACCGCTGGGGTCTGGCCGCTGGGCCCTGAGCCAGCCACCCACCCATCAGGGAGCTCACGTCTGGCCCGGGCGAGCTGTAAGGTAAAGGTGAGGCCTCTCCTTCAGGCTTTGGGGACACTGCAACAGCTCAAAATCTACTTTATGGCGAAGGCGCAAAGACTGGGGACCAACCGCCTGAGTCCCAGGTTCTCAGTCTCATGTGGTGGCAGACACCCAGTTGTCACAGCTCCCCCAGAGCCCCCAGGAACACCTGTATGGCAAACAGCAACAAGCCAGCTGCTTATAGGAGGCACCCAGGCACTGGGAGTGGGGACCAGCCAGTCAACTGGAAGGGCAAAGCTGGGGGGGCGGGGTCACGGCCAGCTGCAACACTTTACACTTGAACAGGTTGTGTACTCATTCACTCAGCAGCCACCTGGCACCAGCCAGACCTGCCCCCCGCCCCCGTGTGGTGGGAGAAGGGCGCTTCCCCCTTTCTCCATAAACTGTACCCGCACAATTTTCTCTTTGTTTCTTGGAAGAGGGGTTAGAACCTAAAGATGCTTAAGTAACAACTGGAGGACACTGTTTTCTTTGGCTTTTTAGCTTTTTTCCTCAATCATTTGTCATTTTGATTCCCACCTTCAACCACTATTTTCCCTGACTCACCTTTTTGAGTTTTATCTAAAACATGGAGGAAAAAAAGGCTTTTCATGCTCATAGTCCATCTCTGTCACATTGAATTAAGGTACATGGAGTTAAGTGACGAGTACAGCTGGCGTCGTGGGTTGGGCAGCTGATCCCACCTGGGGATCCGGACAGGGACAGAGGTGTGGGTCGGTGTGACCGCCTCCCCTCCGTCCCCGCCCAGTCCCCGCCCAGTCCCCGCCCAGTCCCCGCCTGCCCCGCACCAGCAGCAGCAGAGTGAGGAGGGCCAGCCCGCGCCAGTTTATCCCGCACAGAAAGCTGCCGCTCGACGACACTTCTCGTTGTGTGCAAAACCAAGTCCCCAGGCCAGTGTCCAGCGTGGCTTCCAGTCTGGACAGCAGGAGCCCGCATCCGAGGGTCAGGCCGGGTGACGGCAGAAAAGCATAGGACGGTTCTTCCTCCGCTTCGTCTCCCGTGGGCACAGGAAAGGGCGTCCTCACAAGACGCCCTCGCAAGGTCCCTCCCTCGTGGGGCCAGAATCTGCCAGCTTCAGCCTTCCTCTGCCTCTCTGGGCCTCGGTTTCCCCTGCTGTAAATGGTAGGGTCTGCTGGCTTCTAGGAGCCTTCAAGGGGGCCGGGTAAGACGAGCGACCCAGTGCCCTGCTTGGAGCCTGCCCCCAGGCAGAGGCTGCCCTGCTTCCTGCCCACTGCTCGCCCTCATGGGGGCACAGAAAGGCAGGTCCCCAGGGGAGGGGCACTGGCCGGGGTGGGAGTGAGGGGCGCTCCCAGACGGCCCTGCTGGGAGCCAGCCCCCCTCCTGTGTACTCCTGTCTTGTCACCCAGCCCCAGCTGCAGCCACACTCTGTGGTTCAGAATAGTCCCGTCATCCATCGCCCTGGCTACCTGGGCGTGAGTGACAGGCAGTGCCGCATCCCCTCCCCCTGACCCTTTCTGAGGAGAGAGCCCCTGCCCAGGTCTGTCCTGTCCCAGCCCCATCCCAAGTGCACAGGGGAGAGGCTCAGGCCAGCTGTTGCCCTGCAGGGGGGCTAAAGGGCCATTTCTTTGGTCCCAGGGGGCTTTCTCTGCAGGCTCCAGTAGCAGAGACGCCCCACGGGAGGCAGCGGGAGCTGCGTTCTCTGGCAGCGACCACTGGGGAGGCGGAGGGTCTCTGCTCGGGGCGGTGGCACCAGCTGGGGTGGAGAGCCCTCCCTCGGGCCAGGCTGCAAGCAGGAGAGCAAGTGGGCCCGGCTCCTCTTGTTGCCGGGGGAAGTGAGGAAGTAGGCCCACGCATGGGAGACGAAGGCGTGGCAGGATTTATTCGGGTGGAAATAGAAGGCTGCCCTGTGTCCCGTCTCCATCTATCCAACCAAGGAAATAGTCCAAGGCAAAGGCCAGTGTCCAGAGTTCCTGTTTCATTTTCAAGACGAGTCCTCTGGAGCCCACAGGCTGAGCACTAGGCAGTCTCAGTCCCCGTGCAGGGAGCTCGGCGCTGTTCCTAGCTGTAGTGCTGTGGTAGCTGGGCTCCCGCCCGGAGCCTTCACTTGGAGTCCACACAGCCTCTGGGCCCAAGTGGTCCCCGCGAAGAGAATGTGCGGACGTGTGAATGTGCGAAGGAACCAGCTGGCGCCTGTTCCCGAGTGAGAGAGTGAGCTACCCTGTTAAGCTGGACTCAGCTATCCCGGGCGTGGGACAGGTCAGGAACTTTTCCAAAATAACCAACTTCCCAAGCTTTCGCAGGCTCCGGATGGGCGCACCTCCCACCCACTGCCTTCTTTCCCCAGGCCGGATTGGCAGGCCTCTGTGGTCACCATCTTGGCCCCGATTGGGCATGCCTGACAGAAGCAGCTGCCCTCGTGCCGTTGTGACTTGTACTCCCCATGTGCTGTTCCCCCCACCTCCAGTCTGGGCGGGTGGATCGGGGCATGCGAAGCCGGTCCTTCCTCCCTGTGTGGGGGAGGAAGGGCGTTAACCCCCATTGCAGGGCGGGGGTGGGGGGCAGGGGTGAGGCTGTAGCTCCCTGGCTGGTGCCGCTCAGCAGCGTCTGGTTCCCCTGCTCCCGCCCTGCATTAACAACCAGCCGACTCCCCACAGCGGCGCGCCTTGTCCCGCACACGCGGACCCACTGACCTCGAATCTGCCGAGTGCCCATCACAAGAGCTAAATGGTGTGAAATGGGAAGCAGTCTTACTCGAACTAATCTGTCTTATGTGGCGCCATGCTAAAACCACTTCCGCTTCCCAGAGCCTGTCACGCGTCGTTGCCCACAACGCTCCTCCGTGGCACTCAGACGGGCACTGCGGCTGCACATGCGAAGCCGTCTTGTTTCCAATCTAATGGCCCCTAAATGAAATAATCACAGGGCCGTGTGCTGTCTAATTACTGGATATAATGCAAACTCGTGGGGCTTTGTTTTGGGGGGAACCTCTTTATTACAATAACCTACTAGGAGTCCCAAACAGAAATCTCTTTTCCTTGAACTACTTGGAAGTTGGTAGGGTATCTGCCTGGCCCTCCGTCCCGTGCCTGGAGAGGAATTCGGGAGGGGGGGGCGTGTGAGTGAGGGGCTCTTCGGCAGAGCCCCGATCAGGACTGATCCCACCTCGTTGCCTCTCAGAGCTCCCACTTCCATGCGGTGGGGATGAAGAGGCCACCTCCCTCCCAGGTCGAGGGCCAGGAGGCAGGAGTGAGCAGTGGTTTTCAACAGCCCCCCCACAGACTTGCAATGAGCAGCAGGGATGGCGGGCTCTGCTCCACTCCAGCAGGCCGGCCAGTGGGGCGCAGGCGGGGCCGAGAGCGCACGAGCTGGGAATGAGGCAGGAGGGGAGCTCCCAGCTGTGGCTGGGTCACTGCATCCTTCGCATTCAAAAGCTCCTTCTCACCACCCCCCACCTTGGTGGTTGGTTGGTTTGTTTTTTCAGAAAGAAGCTGGTGCTGAGACTTCTTCCTTTTACTCAGCATTGCTGCGCATTCAGCCCAAAATTTTGCACTGCTGGCGGCCAATGCGTCGAACCTTCAAAGCCTACGACGCGGGCAGCACGGGGCTCGTTGGAGTGGCCGACTTCCGGAAGGTGAGCCCAGATCCCATGTGGCTCTTGCCTCTGAACAGGAAGCAGGTGCCCAATGCCAGTGGCCAGGAGACCATGGAAGGGGATCCTGGTCCCCACAGAAGGCCGGCATGTGAGGAGCTGTCCCAGACCCCACCTCCTCGGGACCCCCAGCTTATCAAGGGCAGAGTGTGCTTCCCCTCATCTGCAGGCCTGGGTTCTCCTTCCTGAGGGCCTCTGGACCCCTGTTGGGATGCCCCTCTGTGCCCACTCTGCAGCGGCCCTGGCCTTACGTCAGGCCGTCCCCTGGCGCCACGGGGGACCCAGGGCCTGCATCTGCCTCACAGGGCCCAAAGAACAGCACAGACACTGAGGTGCTGAAGCGAGGTCCCAGCTGTGGCTACTCAGGGGCCCATGGACGTGGCCCTGCCTCACGGGAGCCCAGTGACCCTAGCCACCCTCCATGAGGCAGGGCTAACTCAGCAGCTGTCCTCTCCAGAGCCGAACTCAGGGCCTTTCATGCCCCACGAGACTGCACATCACAGAGGCGCACATGGCTACAGGGAGTGCCTCCAGGGGCCCTTGCTCGGTCTGGAAGCTTCTACCTTGTAGGACCTTTGCTCCCTTTCTTCAGAGGGAAGACCCCCAAGTGTGACTTAAACCCCCACTTTTAGAATAACCTCAACCCCCTCCCCCAACCCCTAGGCCCCAAGCTCACCGTTTTCTTCAATAATAGAACCTTTTCTTCAGTAATAATAACCACTGCTGCTGGTGGTGGGAAGGGGCTGCGTTCCCAAGGGCCCTGCTGGACACCTGGGGAGGGGCCTGCCCCCGCCCGCCCTGGAGCGCAGCCGGGGACCCAGGACTACCCCCTGCCCTCGGGGCCCACTGTGCTTTCCAGTTCCTGCGATTTGTCTGTGCTTTGGGGTCAAGTCAGTCCTCAGCCAGCCACTCTCCTCAGTCTCCGGGCAGAGGCGGGGTGCGGGGGCAGAGGCGGGGTGCGGCGCAGGAGGGCTAGGGAGGCTAGTCCTTCGGCACTAGGGTGCCTGTTATCCGGGTTTGTTTCAGCTGTGTGTAACGGGGGCGGGGGGGGGCAACAGCTTAAACACGGTGGGCGTTTGAAACACGGTGGGCATTCGCCTCTCCCTGTAGAAGTCCAAGGTCGGAAGTCCAGGGCTGGGTGGTGGCGGGATGGTCACTGGGGGCATCCCGTCCTCAGCACCTGCCTTTCTCCCTCCAGGTTGCTTCAGGAGAGACGGGGTGGGGGGGAAGTGGTGTGCGGGGGGAGGGGCAGGGAGAGAGAGGGTGGGGAGAGAAAAGGAGAGAGGGGGGCGCTGCTGGCCGGGAGGTGTTCAGGCCCGGGCGGAGGGGCGCGTCCCAGCCTCAAATGGCGCCAGGCAACCCGGCTCCTCCTCCCTGTCTCGCAGGTCCTGAGAGAATACAGCATCAACCTCTCGGAGGAGGAGTTCTTCCATATTCTGGAATACTATGACAAGACACTGTCTTCGAAAATCTCCTACAACGACTTCCTCAGGGCCTTTCTCCAGTAGGGCCCATGGCGGTGTGCGCGGCGTGGACACATGGGGACTGCAGGGCTGGTCCCCGAGACCAACAGAGTTGTACGACCTGGGAGGTTTCTCAGACCCCCCCAGACTACCTCCAGAAACCAGACAAGGCCCGCACTGAGCCAGCATTTCCCCGGGTGCTTAGCTGGGCTCAGCGCCACGCCTCGACCCCGGCTGCAGGGATGGCCTCTCCGGGCAGCCTTGACATTGTCCCAGAGCCTCAGGACCCCCCTCATTCATCTGAGCAAATAAAAATGTTACTCTTTACAGAAATGATTTTTGAGACTTCGAAAGAACTACCAGCGCTGAGACACAAACTTGGAGTTTCTGGGGTCTCATTCATCAGAGCCTGCCGCGTGCCTGGGGGGTGCCGGGGTCCCCTCCCCGCAGCCAGGCCCAGTGCTTCTACGTCCTGGATCAGACCTGGCCTACTGGGCCGGTTCCCATTCCGCGGCTGCCCCTCACGGGCAAGGCCATTGCCCGGAGGCAGCAGCACCCCACTCCCAGGCGGCACAGCCGTCCCCCCTTCTCCTCCTCGCTGGGCCCTGGATCCCAGTCAGGGGTTGAAAGTGAAAACCAGCCATAGCGGTGACGGCCGCCTGGGACAGACGCGCCAGTGGACGCGGCACAGTCAGGGGAGGGCGAGTGAGTTTGCGGAGAGCGCGCACATACCGAACAGCCGAGAGAGAGGAAGCCCCATAGCAGCGAGTCCTTCCCAGGTGAGGAGACCTGCGCCCCGGCTGGTGTAGTTAGTGGACTGAGTGCCGGACCACGGACCAAACAGGTCACCGGTTCCACTCCCAGTCAGGGCACGTGCCTGGGTGGCAGGCCAGGTCCCCAGTGGGGGCAGATGAGAGGCAACCACACACTGATGTTTCTCTCCCTCTCTTTCTCCTTCCCTTCCCCTCTCTCTAAAAAGAAATAAAATCTGTTTAAAAAGATGAGAACGTTACATCCTCAGAAAACCTGAAGGCAGGTGAATTGAGACTATCTAGTCTTAAAAAAAGATGAGGATGAACAGAGCCCCAGAGAGCCGTGGAGCAACATCAGGCGTACCCGCCAACACGCACGCGATGGGGACCCCCGAGGGGAGGGAGGGACAGTCCCCAGACGTGAAGAAAACATGGAACTGGGTGCCCAAGAAGCCGGTGACCTCCCAGGAGGGCAAACCCTCAGACCCCGCCCACACCTGCCACGCCAAATGCACAATGGTCCCGATAGATGCAGGAAAAACACTGACAAAATTCAGCACTAATTCGTAAGAAAAACTTCCAACAACCTGGGAACAGAAAGGAACTTCCTTAGCTGAATGAACACATTTACAAAAAACTGAATGCCCTGGCCAGTGGTTCTGTCGGGTGGAGTGTCATCCCGCATGCTCAAGGTTGCAGGTTCGAGCCCTGGTTGGGGAAGATACAGGAGGCAAACTACCGAAGTTGCTCTCCCACATCCGTGTTTGCCTCTCTCCTTTGCTCGCCCTTCGTCTCTGTCAAATCAGGACGCGTGTCCTCCTGTGAGGTCAGAGCAAACGCCCACACATGACTGCAGCTGATGCCGTAGGGACTGAGAGCCGGTGCTTCCCCTGCGATCGGGAGGCAGGCAAGCACACTGCTCACCACTGAGGCTCAGCATCACGTCGAAAGTCCCAGCCAGTGTGATGAGGCCAACAAACAAACAAAACACCTGGGAAAAAGGAAAGTGGAAAGGAACAGATAAAATGGTCCCTTTTTGCAGATGAGGTGTGTGGTCATCTACACAGGAAATTCCAAAGAACCCCCCCAAAAAACGAACTAAGCTGAGTTATAAAGTCAGTCTGCAAAAGGCACCACGTGCCTGTGCGTCTGCAGGGAGTGGCTGGGACGCCCCCCCACCGGCCCCCCCCCCCCCCGTGAAGTGCTTGGGTGTGAACCAAACGAAATGTGCACGTCGTCTGTGTGAAAAGGGCGAGCACAGGCAAAGGAAGCCGAGGGCTGAGCACGTGGCGACGGTCGTGGTTCTCACTGACTCGGAGACTCGGTGTTTTGAGCACCACTCTTCTCCCTTTAATCTGCAGACTCTAAGAGCACATTCCCAACCACAGGCTCAGATGTGTGTATGCCGAGTCAATTTTTAAATGTATGTGGACAGGCAAAGGAACGAGAAGAGCCAAAACACTTCTGAAAAAGAACAAAATTGGAGGATTCAGACTACCCAATTTTAAGATTTATCTGTAAAGTTATAATAATAGAGTATGATGTTGGCCCAAAAAACAGACTCTGTGGATAATTGGACAAAAATAGAGAACCCAGCCCTGGCCAGTGAAGCTCAGTTGGTTAGAGCGTTGTCCCATGCACCTCAAGGTCAGGGGTTCGATTCCTGGTCAGGGCACCTACCTAGGTTGTAGGTTTGACCCTCGGGGCGCATACAGGAGGCAGCCGATTGATGTTTCTCCCTCCCTCCCTCTGTCTCTCTCTCTCTCTCAAATCAACAAATGTATCCTCGTGTGACGTTTAAAAAATAAATAGAGCCCTGGCCGGTGTAGCTCAGTGGGTTGAGCGCGGGCCTGTGAACCAGAGGATCACGGTTCAATTCCCAGTCAGGGCCCATGCCTGGGTTGCAGGCTGGTGCAACAAAAGGCAACCATACATTGATGTTTCTCTCCCTCTCTCCTTCCCCTCTAAAGATAAGTAAATAAATAAAATATTAAACATAAATAAATAAATAATTTTTTAAAAAATAAATAAATAGAGAGTCCAGAAATATGCCCACACAAGGAAAGTCAACTGGTTTGAGACAACTGTGCAAAGGCATTTCAACAGAGAAACGGTGCTCATGTGCGAAGCCATGGAACTGGACACGCACCCTCACAGCTCAGACCAAACTAAACCCGCAAAGCATCATGGACCTGAGTGTAAAATATGAAACGAACGCTCTGCAGGAAATCATCAGGGCCAACCTGCTTGACCTTGGGCTTGGCAATGACTGATTAGGTTACACACCAAAGGCACAATTCATAAAACAGAAGATTGAAAACTGCTCTTCATCAAAATGAAAAACTTTTTTCCTCAAACTGTTAAAAAAAAAAAGAAAAAGACACCCCACAGAGTGGAAGAAAAGATTTGCAAGTCATATACTCAGTTAAGGCCTTGTCTCCAGAGCATAAAGAGCTGTTAAAACTCAAAAACAAACAACTCCATTTTTGAGGAAGGGGAGAAAAGATCTGAACAGACACTTCTCCAAAGGATGTATGTGAATGGCAGGTGAACATATGATAATCGATATCATTAGCCATTAGGGAAATGAAATTAAAACCACAGCAAGCCCTGGCTAGTGTAGCTCAGTGGATCGAGCACTGGACTATGAACCAAGGGGTTGCTGGTTGGATTCCCAGTCACAGCACAAGCCTGGGTTGTGGGCCAGGTCCCCAGTAGGGGGTGCTCGAGAGGCAACCACACACTGATGTTTCTCTCCCTCTCTTTCTCCTTCCCTTCCCCTCTCTCTAAAAATAAATAAATAAAATCTTTAAACATAGCATAAAACTACAGTGAAAAAAATAAACCACACACATCCTCGCAGGGCTAAAGTTTTTAAGTGGACACTACACTCAGTCTGATGGGGGTGTGACCCACCAGGAAACTCACTCCCTGCCAGTGGGATTGCAAAAGCTGTTTTGAAAAATCCCGTCATTAAGAGGGGCCCCAACGAGGGGGGTTTCTGCTGGTGGAACGATTCTTCTCAGGATGCAGAACCCCAACTGGTCGTGAGAGAACGTCCAACAAACCCACAGGAAGGCACGCTCAACCAGCATGCCTCAAACCTGTCACAGTCGTGAAACTGGAGGAGAGACTGAGAAGCGGTCACAGACCGCAGGACACTGGGGAGACACGAAGGCAAAGCGCAACGTGGAGTCGGGGTGGCATTCTGGAAGAGAGGGAGGACATGGACGGAAGCCCGCAGCGGCCGAGTAGAGAACAGATTCGCAGTGTTACACGGATGTTAATCTCTTGGTTGGTAAGTGTGCCCTGGTCACGTTGCGCTGGGGGCCTGGGCGAAGGGCGCAGAGCAGCTCTGTCGTGTCTCTACAACGCTCCTGGAAGTCTGGTGTCATTTCACAATACAATGATTTTCCTAACGGGAAAATCATTTCCTGGTGTTCAGGGCCCAGCCAGGCTCCTTCCTCCGGGAAGCTTTCCCCTGACCTCCCCTGCACACCGGGTTTGTGCGTCCTCAGGGCCCCCAAGCCTGACCCCATCCGCCACTCACTGCACCCCAAGCATGTAAGACAGGGAGGAAGGGTTCAGCGTCTTCTCTGGGATCGGAGCAGCCTTCCAAAGTGCCCCCTCGAACATGCGAGAGCAGGGCCTGATTCCCACACCCCGCAGATCTCTGTGGTCTCAGGCTCTAAGGGGACGTGGCGGGGGCCCTGAGCTGGCCAGGACAAGCCCTGAGCTGGCCAGGCTGCTGTGGGTCCAGCTGGGAGCTCTGGGGCACATCGGGGGGAGCGCTGGGTGAAGCCCATGCCCGCAGAGCATGTCACCTCCACTAGCTTATTCAGGGGTCTCCTTTATTCTGGAAGAAAAGGCCTGGGAATGTGGTGCCCTTGGAGGTTCAAAGGTTCAAGGATCAGGTCCCCGGAAGCCGAATTGAATTGTGGGCAAGAGCTGCCGGGGGCGGGGCTCCCTGAGAATGAATTTATCAAAGGGCCGAGGGTCAGGGTGGGGAGGCAGCTGGCTGGACGTGTCCACTGCTCTGCCCTGGGCAAGAGGAGGGTTATCTGGGACCTCAGCCTGCATTGTCATCATCCCCTCAGGCCATGGGGACAGGTGGGGCATCGTGTGCATGAACGCAGAGCCCAGGCCCCGGGCGCCCCCTGCTCTCAGCACTGGTGCAGATCCCAGGTGAGTCAGGACCCAGGTGTCCACACTGAAGGCAGCAGGAGCAGGAGGCTGGGCAGCAGCTGTGTCTCAGAGGCGCCTCAGGCCCCTGGTGCTCTCCAGCAGCCCCTGCAGTGCCACATTGCTACCAGAGGTGGCAGCAGCCACAGAGGCCTCGCTCCTGCCCCGGAGCCCTGCTCTTCTGCACCCTGGCCCAGAGTAGCAGCCGGGTACCTCAAGCCCAGCAGTTCCTCCTGAAGGCCCACGGCCGAGGAGCCGAGGGGCCGAGGGGCCGAGGGGCCGAGGGGCCGAGGGGCCGAGGGGCCGAGGGGCCGAGGGGCCTAGGCCCAGGACGGTCTGTCGTAGGCCTAGTGAGGCCTTTGGGGAGGGTACTCTTTGGCGGGGAAAGTGTCACAGGAGAGGCTCACAGAGGCTGACGGCGCTGCGGTCTGCCCCAGTGGCTTCTCCTGCCTTCTGCGTGGCCCTCTGGGAGGTCTCCCGGCCCCAAGGCTTCAGGTATGACCCTTAAATGCTAGCCTCTGGAGAGGGCCTCCCTCCTCCAGGTCCGTTTCCCCGCCTGGCACTGGACCCCTTCCACGCACTCCGAAGGGCACCTCCAGCTCGAGAGACCCAAGCAGCGCACGGCGTCCCTCCTCCAACCTGTTCCCCCTGCTCCCGCCACCTCCGTGAGTGGCAGCCAACGTCCGCGGCTGTCCGCGGCTCTCCCTAGCCCTCACGCGGCATCCACTCCTCGTCAGCGCTGACCCTATCACCAGCCCCACCGCCACCTCCCTGGTCCAAGCCAGGCTCGTGGGAGCTGCTCAGCGAGTGTTCGTGGAGTGGCTGGCTGGATGGGTGGATGGTGGAGGGAGGGGTCAGTGGGCAGGTGAGTGGGTGGCTGTACCGACGAGTCCATGGGCGGTTGAGAACAGCAGAATGTGTGCAGCCTCAGGAGCTCTGAGCCTGGGGTCATTATACTCGCCAGCGCTTTTTGTGGGCAACGCCTGGACCCCAAGTTCGACCAGGGCTGGGTAGACGTGCTGCCCCGGGAGGAGCCCGGAGTGAGGCCAGCTGCAGGCACTGTGCTTCGGGAAATCAGGCCGCCAGGTCTCCGAACACGACAGGGCACGGCGCTCCCACGCCGAGCGCCGCCTCTGCGTCCCCCGCAGCCTCCAGCTCCCGGGAAGCTGGCACAAGCTGGGGGACACCAGTCGCTGACACGTGGACTTGGCCTCGGAAAGCTGCCCAGGAACCCCCAGGGGGGACACCGCCTGCCCCACCCGCCACCCCAGTGCCCCAGGAGACTCACAGAGACACCCCCAGGAGAGAGTTTCTTTTTACAAAGACTTTATTGTCTGACATGCTTGACAAGAGAAAAAACAAAACACTACAGCCACGACCGAGTGAGGCCGCGACGACCAAGGGCCTCGCGTCAGCTTTCCACCTCAAGGACTTCCAGTGAATCTTTTCAAAGTAGCCGCTGCCTTCGTAACTTTTCTTTTCCACATAAAAATACACCGTATTCTGAAGGTACCTTAGGAAAATGTTTTTAAAGTCTCTAGACCGTGGCCCACACAGAAAGTCTGCAGAGGCGGCTGAAGGGCCTTGTCCCCTCCACCCGCGTGGCACGCACGCCAGCGTCCGGGCCCCTGGGGACCTTGGAAACGGCCCGGCCACCAGGAACCACTCGGGCCGAACCGGGTTCTGGGAGCCCTGCACCCCGCAGCACGAGGCCGGCCTGCGCCAGCGCGGGGTTGCTACAGGTGTCCCGGAAGGTGACCGAGGCCCACAGGGGCCCTGCATGAGCAGGGAAGGGGCCACGGAGAACCGGGTCCCTCACCTCAGGACTCTCAGAAACAAACCAGACGGGTTCTGAACAGGACCCTTAAACTTAAAAAAAATTTAAAAAGCCTTGGACCACACATTGCCTTGCAGGGGGTGGGGCCTTGGGTGGTGGTAAGCAGGGGCTGTGAAGCCAGAGACACAGGTTCAAATCCTGCCTCTGCCCCTTGGACTGTGCACCCTCAGGCTGTTACCTTGCCTCTCTGACCTTTGTCGCTTTATCTCTAAAACAGGCCAGCAACACTGCCCTTGCAGGACTGGTGGAGGATGAGAGGAGACCGTCCCTGCAAAGGGTGGCTTGGTGTTGGTCCCCAGGCCTGGGGCTAGGGCGAGGTGAACAGGGCCCCCTTTGGGAGCACGAGTTGGGGGAGGGTAGAGGGGGACCAAAAACTCTGTAAAGACAATGCGTGATACTATCTGAATCTAGTATTTTAAAAAAATCAAAACTGATGTAAAAAAAACCCATGATGACCAAAATACTCAAATCTTACACGAAGACAGGCCCCAGCCCTGCACAACCCTATCGGCCTCCCTCACCTCTCCCTCACCTCTCCCTCCTTGGGCCCTGCTGGTGCCCCTCCCTCAAAATGCAGCCCCGCCCCCCACCCCACCCTGTTCTGATTCTAGAAAAGTAAAAGAAGCCCCTTTGCACGGAGCTGCTGGGGCCCAGGGCCTGCTGTCACAGCGACACCTCCCGTTAAAGGGCCAGCGGGTGCTGGGACTAGGAAGACGGTGACCCACTTGGCCGTCCTCAGTGGTGGGCAGGCCAGGCAGACCCCAAACGATGTGAGAGAAACCCCACCGAGGGACAGACCCATTGGAGCACGGTGGCATGAGGATGGAGGCAAGAAGCACGGGACCCACTCACTGGATTAATAGGGGCGTGCGTGTGCATGTGTGTGAGTGTGCGTGTGTGCGAGTGTGCATGTGTGCAGTGGGCAGCCCCATGCAGGGGCACCCACATGTGGCAGGGTCGCCTTGGCCTGCGGACCCTCCAGGCTACTGAGCCCCGTGGAACATCGCAGCCCCCACAGGGCCAGGGGTCGTCCGCAGCTTGGAAACCCTCCAGCTGGTCCTGGGCACGTGAGCGGCTCTAGAGCCAACCCCCCCCGCCCAACCGGGCCCCGAGCAAGCACCCAGGACACACCGGCCACTGTCCCAGTCAGCACAGACGGCCACAGGAAGAACACAGGGAGCGACCCGAGGCAGCAGCGTGCAGGCCTGGCCAGGTGCAGCCGAATTCCTGAGATGCCCCTGAACGCTCCCTCGGAGGGCCTGGGCGGAGACGAGGAGGGCTGTCTGTACCCGACCATGAAACCTCCCACCCAGCGCCCACCCTGGGGCTGGCAGCTGCACAGACCCTTGGTTAGAGGGGGCTTCTGTGCAAGAGCTTCTGGAACCCACCCACAAGCAGTAGCCTCCCAGACCCACGAAGGTATCCGCCTGTGAAGGATGAAGATACAGCCATTTCCCGAACACGGCGGGGCCACGGGCTTGGTAGGTCCTTTAACGAGGTACACATGGAATGTACACACAGAATGTACACACAGAAGAAAGTAATGAGCACAGAACACCCGACAGGGACCCACAGGGTCCCCACGCCCGGTGACAGAAGTTGGGCGTGAGATTCCTCATTGCAAGGCCTCAGCTCATCTGCTGGGCGGGTCCCCACGGCCAGACGGGCTGTCCGCAGGGAAGGGTGCGTTGGGGGGCCGTGCTGTCAGCCAGGCGTGTGCGGCGGCTGGGACCGGGCAGGGCCAGGGCCGCGGGGGCGGTCAGGAGTTCCGGGGCGTGGGGAGGTCAATGACTATGGGGGGGTTCACGGGCTGGTAGTTCACGGTGCACACAGAGGCGTTCACGTAGGTGGTCGTCCCATCCGCCATGACGCCGTACCCTGGAAAGGAAGCAAATACCTGTGGAAGCCGAGGGGTAAGGCCAGGCCCTGGAGCCGGGAGGGGGCTGAAGGGGGTGGGAGTCGGGCGGCACTCGGCCACCTGCGCCAAGCTCCAGAAACTCTCAACCGGGTCTCTTGCCAATAAATAGTGATTATAGTGACAGGCGCGCCTCCCAAGGCTGCTGTCAAATGCTGAGGGTCACATGAGATAGTAATCCACGTACAGTGCTCAGCTCCGAGCCTGGGAAGCGAGACATCGTCATTGACATCCTCCTCAACACCACCATTATTCCCACCATCACCACCACCACCACCAGCAGCATCACCATCACTGTCAACACCAATGGCCATTCCCCTCCAGCACAGAGCTGAGGGAGGTGGCCACTAACCGGCCAGTGAGAAGCCCCCGGCAGGGCGGTCCCCTCCCCCACCCCACCCACTGACCTTCGTGGATGTGGCCGAAGACGTGCAGCCGCGGCTGGACGCGCCTCTGCACCGTGTTGAGCAGCTCCACGCAGCCCACCCGCTGCATCTTCTTGGGGACCCAGTCCAGGAAACCTGTGCAGGGGGAGGGCCGGGGGGCAGTGAGCCCAGCCCCGAGCCCCGCGGGCCGCAGGCGGCCACTTCCACAGCCTCGGAGACGGGGGGTTCTGGGCCCACAGGCCTAGGCGAAGCTCCCCTCACACCCAGGTCCCTGGCACAGCCCTCCCAGCCAGGCCCTGCCTCTGCCTTCAGGAAGGGAAACCGGGGTCTGTCATGTACGCCTGGGACCGTGCAACGCCCCCCCCCCACTCTGCCCGCCATGTACAGAGCCACACTGACAAAAGCCCAGAGGGGGCCCGGGGTGTGGAGTGGGGCTGCATGACTATTCATGCTGAGGTGGTCTCAAGGACAGCGACCACCCATTGCAGAGAACAGCAACCTGAGGCCTGGGAGGGAGGACAGAGGCCTGAGGGCCTCCCAGCGGCCAGCAGCAGAGAGGGACCCAGGAGGAAGACTTGCATGTTGAAAGCTTTCTGAACAAACGTCACAAAATCATGAAAATGAACTTCCTTCAATGCAGCGCAGCTCACGTGGCCGGGGCAGGGTCTGCGTGCATGGCCGCCTTCCGAGACTGCCCACACGGTGTCGGCTTATCACCCGCACACGGCTACACTAACCAGGGATAGCGGATAATCCAGGCAAGTGCCTAGGGTCCTCACTGCTCCTCTCTTTTGGGAAGTGGGGTGGGGCAAAGGGTTTTTACTACTGTTGGGAGGGGAGGGGCTCCCTGGAGTCAAAGAATCAGGTAGAGAGAGAGGGAGAGGGAGGGACTGAGGCAGAGAGAATGAAGAGGAGGAGGAGGAGGAGGAGGAAAGGGGAGGAAAAAGAGGAAGAGGCAGGAAGTAGGCAGGCAGGCGGAGAGCAGGCCTGGGGCGGACGCCTGGTTTCAGTCTGGGGGTCTCTGCTCCTTACTTGCTGTGTGGCCTTGGACAAGCCGTTTAACCTCTCTGTGCCTTGGCCTCAGCACCCAATCACTGGGCTGCACTAGGCACAGGCATCCCCTGTGGGAGCTGCGTGTTATGAGTGATGCAGGTGGCGGGGGTGAATCGGGAGAGTGGGACCCCCAAAGGTACCCTTTGGGAAGACGGACTGAAGGGTGGAAAGGAGGCAGGGAGGGGGAAACACCNGGTCCCGAGGACAGCGACCACCCATTGCAGAGAACAGCAACCTGAGGCCTGGGAGGGAGGACAGAGGCCTGAGGGCCTCCCAGCGGCCAGCAGCAGAGAGGGACCCAGGAGGAAGACTTGCATGTTGAAAGCTTTCTGAACAAACGTCACAAAATCATGAAAATGAACTTCCTTCAATGCAGCGCAGCTCACGTGGCCGGGGCAGGGTCTGCGTGCATGGCCGCCTTCCGAGACTGCCCACACGGTGTCGGCTTATCACCCGCACACGGCTACACTAACCAGGGATAGCGGATAATCCAGGCAAGTGCCTAGGGTCCTCACTGCTCCTCTCTTTTGGGAAGTGGGGTGGGGCAAAGGGTTTTTACTACTGTTGGGAGGGGAGAGGCTCCCTGGAGTCAAAGAATCAGGTAGAGAGAGAGGGAGAGGGAGGGACTGAGGCAGAGAGAATGAAGAGGAGGAGGAGGAGGAGGAAAGGGGAGGAAAAAGAGGAAGAGGCAGGAAGTAGGCAGGCAGGCGGAGAGCAGGCCTGGGGCGGACGCCTGGTTTCAGTCTGGGGGTCTCTGCTCCTTACTTGCTGTGTGGCCTTGGACAAGCCGTTTAACCTCTCTGTGCCTTGGCCTCAGCACCCAATCACTGGGCTGCACTAGGCACAGGCATCCCCTGTGGGAGCTGCGTGTTATGAGTGATGCAGGTGGCGGGGGTGAATCGGGAGAGTGGGACCCCCAAAGGTACCCTTTGGGAAGACGGACTGAAGGGTGGAAAGGAGGCAGGGAGGGGGAAACACCCGCCCCGGAGCCTCACCGCACAACAACAAATGTCAAAGGGAACGCATCCCAGGGGTCAGCAGGCTTCCAGAGGTGCGAATGAACGCAGCCGCAGTGACAACAGCTGTGTGTCGCCCCTAAACCTTCTCAGGGCCCTGGGATTTGGAGCCGCCTCCCTTTGAAAATGGGGACAGCAAAGCCTTCCCCTCTGCACGTTGTGGGGGTGCAAGAGGCGCCTGGCACACTTTCCCCCACGGTGTCCTGGGCCTCGCCCACGGCCCCTCCCACCAGGGATGCCGCCCCCTTCCTCCCCTGACTCCCCTGACCCTGTTCTGCAGTCACCTCCTCTGTAAGCTCCCCAGGCCCCCTCTGGCTGCCTCTGTCTCTGCCTCTACCTTTGGGCTCCCCTCACCCACTGGGCTGGCCACACTGGGCCCCTCTACCCCGTGGCCTGGCGCCTGCAAGCCGCAGAGGCAGGCTCTGCAGCAGGGGAGCCCCCGCCCAGCAGTGCCCAGCCCGGCCTGGCCCCGAGCCCCGAGGGCGTGATGGCAGGTTCAGCAGAGGCCACGGTGGGAGAAGGAGGCTGGTCTGGGCTGAACCACCAGGCCCTTCATTCTAAGGACTGAGGGAGCCACAGAGGGTTACAGAGGGATAGTGTGGCAGAGCTGACAACTCAGAGAACTCCCTCCTCCTGCTGTGAGGAGAGCGGAGTGGGAGGGGCAAGACTTGGGGCTGGGGGGCCGGGGAGGGGGTCCTCAGAGAGAGAAGATGGCTTGGACCTCGGTGAGGACAGCAGGGGCGAAAAGAGGGGAAGAGCGGGGACAACGACCGACCATTCAGAGGTGGAACCGAAGGGTCACGCTGACGGACTGGAAGTGGGGCCAGGTGAGGAGAGGGGGTGGGAGCAGACGTAGGGCTGGGTCCACAGGCCCTGGGCCCTGTGGGACGGGTGGGGGGAGGCCCCCAGTGATTGACGGGGTGAGGGGTGCAGGAGGCGGGGCCTGTAAGAGCCTCCCTGGTGGTGCTGAGTGCCCAGGACTCAGGGGTGGAGGCAGCAAGTTTGGCTCCCGGCTCAGGAGATTAGGGAGCAGGGGGTCGACTCATCCCTGATGCCCCAGCACAGTGGGCTCAGACCAGGGCGTGCGGGGGCTACCCTCACCCCAGCATCCTTTCTCAGAGAGAGCCGGGGTGGGGCGGGGTGGCGGGGCCCAGGACCGGGGACCCCAGGGCTAGTGTGGGGCTGGCTCTTACCCAGTGGGGGTCCATGGGTTATCAGGACATCCACGCCTTCGGGAATGAGGTTCCACTTCTCCAGCAAGGCTTGTCCTCGCGGCAGGTTAAAGCCCCAGCCGTAAAACCAGGGCTGCCTGTGAGAGAAGAGCAGGAGTTCGGGGGACTGGCGGGCGTGGGGGCCACTACAGGACAGAGAGGCGGGCAGGGCACCGAACGGCCATGGGGGCCAGCTGGGCGTCCAGGAACTCCGCCCGGGTGCCAGCGGGGTCCGCCCGGGCTTGGCGGGGAGAGGGCATGGGCACCGCCTGCCTTCCCTTCCCTTTTCCCTCCTGCTTAACTACAGTCTCTTTTTCTGTGATAAACAAGTGTCATTTATGCAATAAAAGGAAAGGCATAAAAATCAGCTTTTGCCAGGGACCTTCCTTGCTCTGAACCTTCCTCAGGACACCCACAGAGAACTGTGGCACCCGCCCCCGCAGGGGGTGCATCCCAGGGAGGACACTCACTCCCGCTTCCAGCTGAAACCCCCACCAGGGGTCCCGGTGAGCAGGGCCAGTGAGTGGAACCCCGGCCTGCTGCCCACCCAGGACAGAGGCCGATCGGTGCAAGGCGCTCCCCTGGACTGGCTCAGTGGTGAATGTGTGGCCTCCACCGTTTCACTTCCAGAGAGGAGGGCAAGTCCTCCTCTGTATAAACCAGAAGGGCCCGGGGAAGCCAGCTGGATCCAGCTGCACCAGACACCCACCCACCGCTGAACTTCCCAGTGCCGTGGGCCCACAGACAGCTATTAGAATTGGGTTTTCATTCACAACAAAAGCCTCCCAAGAGTCCCTTTGGCTTCGGTCATTATCAGATCCAGAATTGTCACCCTGGAGGAAGGCCGTTAATGCTGGGACAGGGGATGGTGGGGACGCGGGGACACCTAGGAACCCCATCCAAAGCACTCAGGCACCGCCATCACCATCACCACCCTCATCCCGAAGCTCCACCCCAGGCTCCCCACTCCCCCTGCACGGCTGGCACCAGCCCAGGGGAGGGCAGACACGTGGCGGGGGCGGCGGGTGCACTGAGTGAGCGAACCTGTGAGCAGATGTCACGCAGCAGTTCCCCCCTGGCCTTGGATAGCTGCTGACTGGGCCCCACATTCTAAAGAGATCGCGAGTGGACCCCAGGTAAGCTTACAGCAGGTGGGACACACCAGGCCACCATCTCCCCAAGCCCTGCCAGCCTAAGTCTTGGCCTCGAGGAAAGGGCTGTGGGCTCCTGCCTTGTTCTTGGTGGGTGGGGAGCCGAGGGGTTCCTCACACCTGACCTTGAGGGGGCCCCAAGAGAACAGATGGGGGCCTGGGCGTCTGCCTGAGCCGGTGACAGGAGAAACGGACAGTGAAGGGCGGGGCACAGAGGGGCTGCGTGCACCCCAGGTAAAGGCTGTCCCGGGGATCCCCAACAACAGGAGGCATCCACCAAGTGAGGGGGCCAGGTGGCCAGAGCTGTGGAATGGTGGGTGGGTGGGTGGGAGGCGCTGGGGACAAGCCCCTCAGAGGGCACTGCTTCCCTCAGGGACACGTCACATGGCTGCCCTTGCACGGCAGGAAGCGGAGCTTCTCTCCACATGTAAACGCCCCCCCACACACACAGACGCACGCCACGTCACACCCGACTTCAAGGGAACCGCAGGGTCAGGGAGGCCCTGACTGAGGCAGGTGGCTTAACTTCTCTCTACACCTCAATTCCCCCATCTGGAGAATGGGGGCAGTAACACCACCCGCCTCGGTAGGGCTGTTGAAAGAATCCCATCAGTTTTTCCATGTACGATGCCTGGTTCATGGTAAATACTCAGTGCGCTGAGGCTGCCAACATCACCACCATCATCACCATCACCACCATCACCACCATTACCATCACCACCATCACCACCATCATCACCACCACCATCACATGACCACCACCACCACCACCACCATCACCATCACCACCATCACCACCACCACCACCACCACCACCACCACCACCATCACCATCACCACCATCACCATCACCACCATCACCACCACCATCACCATCACCACCACCACCACCACCACCATCACCATCGCCACCATCACCATCACCACCCTCATCCCGAAGCTCCACCCCAGGCTCCCCACTCCCCCTGCACGGCTGGCACCAGCCCAGGGGCGGGCAGACACGTGGCAGGGGCGGCGGGTGCACTGAGTGAGCGAACCTGTGAGCAGATGTCACGCAGCAGTTCCCCCCTGGCCTTGGATAGCTGCTGACTGGGCCCCACATTCTAAAGAGATCGCGAGTGGACCCCAGGTAAGCTTACAGCAGGTGGGACACACCAGGCCACCATCTCCCCAAGCCCTGCCAGCCTAAGTCTTGGCCTCGAGGAAAGGGCTGTGGGCTCCTGCCTTGTTCTTGGTGGGTGGGGAGCCGAGGGGTTCCTCACACCTGACCTTGAGGGGGCCCCAAGAGAACAGATGGGGGCCTGGGCGTCTGCCTGAGCCGGTGACAGGAGAAACGGACAGTGAAGGGCAGGGCACAGAGGGGCTGCGTGCACCCCAGGTAAAGGCTGTCCCGGGATCCCCAACAACAGGAGGCATCCACCAAGTGAGGGGGCCAGGTGGCCAGAGCTGTGGAATGGTGGGTGGGTGGGTGGGAGGCGCTGGGGACAAGCCCCTCAGAGGGCACTGCTTCCCTCAGGGACACGTCACATGGCTGCCCTTGCACGGCAGGAAGCGGAGCTTCTCTCCACATGTAAACGCCCCCCCACACACACAGACGCACGCCACGTCACACCCGACTTCAAGGGAACCGCAGGGTCAGGGAGGCCCTGACTGAGGCAGGTGGCTTAACTTCTCTCTACACCTCAATTCCCCCATCTGGAGAATGGGGGCAGTAACACCACCCGCCTCGGTAGGGCTGTTGAAAGAATCCCATCAGTTTTTCCATGTACGATGCCTGGTTCATGGTAAATACTCAGTGCGCTGAGGCTGCCAACATCACCACCATCATCACCATCACCACCATCACCACCATTACCATCACCACCATCACCACCATCATCACCACCACCACCACCACCATCACCACCATCATCACCATCACCACCACCACCACCACCATCACCACCACCATCACCACCATAACCACTACCATCACCACCACCACCACCACCACCACCATCACCATCATCACCATCATTACCACCATCGTCACCATCACCATTGTCACCATCGTCATCACCGTCATTGCGAACCCACCCATGAAGCCGGGATGAAAAACACTTGGCCCAGCACAGGGTTTTCAAACCGCACTTTGACAGGTCACAATAGCACTTTTTAAAAGCAAAAGCAAAAGAAAGCGGAAAACACCAGAGTCCCTCATAGCAGAGAAGGGACACTTCTGTTAAATACTTTTATATTTAAAGAGACACCCACACTGGGATGGGAGTAAAAGACAGAAAACTGTACTTGAACAACAACTGAAATAAAATAAAATAAAATAAAATAAAAAATTAAAGAGACGCCCACCCCCGTGTGCACTGAGGCACAAAGTCAAGCACGTGTCCCCCCTGGTGCCAGTCAGAAACAGCCAACTGTCCCGCGCATCCTGATGGGCTGAGCTGGTGGCGCTGTCACTTCCGAGCCCCTGTGGCACCCAGCACCCTCAGGTTGAGGCAGGGCCTGGCTGCCGGGTGTGGCTGCGGCCACCTGAAAGCCGCTCTGTAGGCGGTGCCACCAGCGCCACCAGCCTGGGTGAGAAGGAGCAATGTGCTTCTGACGTGGCCTTCCAAACGCAGGACCTGTTTTCAGAAATCCGACCAACTCTTTACTAGAAGCACAGGCCTCACCAGTACGGAGAGGAGGCGTGGATCGATTCCCAGGAGCCGCAGCACGGGGTGGCTCTTCGAAACAGACAGTGGAAACAAGCCAGAGGCCCTGGAGGCCCAGGAGCCGATGCACGGTCGAGCCCTCCCCTGCCCCACCCCTCCTTGCCCAGCACTGATGAACCCTCCTCGGGGGTGACAGTCCCTTGTAGCTGCACCTGCCTGGTTCTCGGAGACACATCACTTCAGATCCCAGGAAGCTGGGGTCCACCCTGCCCCCAGCGGTCGCCCCACTTCCCAACACCGCACAGCAGGTCCTAGGCAGAGCCCGTGCAGGAGCAGGTCTGAACCAGGCAGGTTTGGGGACCGCTACCCACAGGACTCCAGCCACCCTCTCCTCCCCACCTCCCCCCACGCCTGTCTTCAAGGACACGAGGTGCATAGGCCTCGCAGCAGCCTCGGGGTGGGGGATGGGTCAGGCTGGGAAAGGGGGCTGCCTTGTCCCCCCTAATGGGCGGGAAGGACACTGAAGTTGACCTCAGCCTTCCTGGCTCTGCCCCCAGGCTGGTCACTTCACCTCTCCCAGACCCTGTCAGATGGGGCAATGACGCCTCTGCCCCCAGACCTTACCCCATGAGGGCAGGGATGGCCCTTGCTCCGTGCCCTGTGCCCTGCATGACAGCGGATGGGGAGGTGTAAGGGTCACACTACCACCACCAGGAGAGCGCTCCCCAACACCAGTGCTGTCAAGGGGAGATGGTGATGTTCTGGCTTTTATTGGAACTCGGGCACGACACGTCCAGGGGAGACATTGCCCAGGATGGCAGCCGGCTGGGGAGCACTGTCCCCGGGTGGGGGGCCCTTCTCAAGGGCAGGCAGGGGCATGCGGCTGGAAGGTGGGGACCAGAGACGCTTGAGAGACAGACTGACTGCAGTCCTCAGGGTGCCGTCCCAAGGTCAGGACAGGCCTCCAGTCCCCTGCCCCCCAGTACATGTTGTTTACCCAGGTTTCCACGCAGGGAGAAGGGACATAGGATGGCGCCGTCCTTCCTCAAGTCAGCGTCAGCCCTCAGCTGTCCCAGCACTCTGCATTCAGTCACTCCACCCTCGTCCTACAAGGTGGGGCTGGAGGTTAAGGTGCAAAGCTGCCCAGGGGTCCCAGCCTGTCATCCAAGCAGCGGGATCAGCCAGCCCCTCACTGCCTCACCCACCTCGGGGCGGCCTCGGTCTGAGACCTGTGAACACCCCAGTGCTGGGTGTGCAGGGGCGGTGGTCGGTCCCCACGCCCACCTCACGGTGCCCGGACCCAGCCTGACTGCCTAAGGGCCGGGCGCCGAGGTCGGCCCTGTGTCCAGGACACACAGACTCTCGGGGAGGCCGGATGAATCAGAATTCCGACCAAGCCATGGCGACAGCTTTATGTCCTGAATTTCTGTCTTTCTGTTCTAAAGTAACCATTGGAATAATTTTCTTACAGAGCGATAGTTGCCATGACAACCAGAGCAAATTTTCCTTTTCTGAAACAGATGTCTCATTTAGTTGAAAATTAGAATGTGAACAAACCCATGAGAAAAATTAATTCAAACTTTAACAGAGCGCTGAATACAATGTAATCTCTCAGAGGTTAACTAACCCTTCACAGTCTTTGTGTGCTCATGGTAGCCCTCCAATCCAGCCTAATTAAGCCCGCTTAGCCAATATAAATGACCTCCCGGTGGCCGATCATTAACCGCGTGCCCCCGACGCGGGAATTCCCAGCTCCCTGAAGCAGAGGCGGCGTGCTTGTCTACAGGAATGGGGGCCGTGCAGTGCCAGCTCTGTTCTGTCTCCCCAGGTAAGGAGCACACGCCCGGGCAAGGGGATGCTCCCAGGGGTCCTTCCGTCAGCCTCAGCTACGGTCATGCCATTTTGGGGGGATAGGATGTGGGAGTGGAGGAGGCCTAGGGGGCCCCTGGTGAGGTGGGTGCAGCCGTATTCCCTGTCGGGGGGCTGGTGACCAGAGAGGGGAGCGTGCAGGGCTCTCTCAACAGGACACGCAGGGGCACCTGCGCACACAAGCCACTCGCCCTCACGCCCACCCCAGGGAGGCAAATGCCACCGCCACCCCATTTCACAGATGCGGCAACGAGCTCAGAGAGGTACCGTGATTTGCTTGCCCAGGATTAGCTGGTGACCAAGGGACATGGACAGGCTCAGCCCCGAATGGCACATTCCAGAGCTCGCACTCTCGACTTCCGCCCTGGAGTTATGGCCGTCAGATGGGGAACCTGGACCCACCGTCCTCAGCCCTCCGTAACCAGCCGGTTCACACCTTGGCTCCCTTAGTCCTCGGGGCAAAGCTGTAGGAAGTTCCCGTTAAGGGGGTGAGGAAATGGTGACACTATGTGGCCAAGCTCCGTGTCTGAGGACACAGAGGACGTTACAGGGACCCGGGCGAGGGTCCTGGCTCCTGCCCCCTGTGCCCCACGGTCAACACAAAGGGGACCCTGGCAGGGTGGCCAGGCCTGGTCGACCGCAACTGCCCGCCTCCAAGCAGCTCATAAATGTCCCGGCCAGGTCCCAACACAGCCCCTGGCCCCGCCGAGCCCCTATGGCCCTGGCTGGGCAGGGCCGAAGTGGCCTGATATGGGGGGTCCTGCCCGCCTCACATCTGTTGCCCGTGGGACTCCTTTACTCCAGAGCCTTCCATAGCTCCCTGCTGCCCTGCTCAGACTTCCTGCTGAGTTCGTCCCGCTGCTCGACGGGTACAAGAATCCACCTCCACCAGGGTCCCGCACACAGTGCAGCCACTCCCCTCGGTGACGGCCCGTGGCATTCCAGCCGTCTGAGATGCCCTTCTAATCTCTCCACAGAGCCCATCGGTGGTTATTGTGAAAGCCTGGCTCAAGGGCCACCGCTTCCAGGAGGCTTCCCGGATTACCGCCAGCCCCCAAACACAGGTGACCCTCCTCATTCTGAGTGGCTTCAGCTGTCTCCTTCAGAGCAGAGCCAGGTTGGATCTTCCCCGCCCAATGGGTGGGGCCTAGAAGGGCTTCTTCGAGGGGGTTGTTCAAGGTGTGCATGAAGGAATGGACAGGTGGATGAATGAAGATGAAATGAACCCACGGCGGCTCTACTAGGCAGGCCGGCGGGAACTGAGCATGAAGCCTGTCCGCTCTGCACCACCCCCAGAGTCCCTGCCAGTCACAAAACCCAAAGACCTGCAGCAAGACACGAACACGAGACCTCTGGCCACCCGCTGAGCACCCCTTTCTCACCTGCCCAGTCCTGCCCAGGTGGACACATGCTCGTGGCGCTCCAGCCCATTTCACAGGTGAGGCCTGAGAGGTAAAGCCAGACCCAGGACGCGCATGCCCTCTGCTGCATCCCACCCCCTCCCCAGGCAGCCCATGCCCTGGGACAGGGCCCCGGGGACGCGGAGAGCTGGGTGCTTTGCTGTCTGCCCAGCAGCGGCCGCTCAGCCCCGTGAAAATCCTTTGGGGAAGGGAGGGATGGACGCCTGCAGTGGACCTGCTGGGCCAGGTGTTCCTGCTCCTGCTCCCTCTACAGGGTGAAGGCTGCAGTGCGAGGGGGCAGTGGTCGCCTTCCCACAGCCTGAGCCTGCAGGCCAGGTCGCCCCCCAGCCAAATACGCAGCCTGACCCCTAACCCCCTTGTTGTTCCTGCCCCCACACCGCCCCCCACAGAGGCCGGACTTCCCTGGGCCATTTCCTGGGAGACAGCCAGGACCTCCACCAACACTGAGAGCTCTCCGTGTGAGGAAGACAGCGGTCACTGACATTCCAGGGACTCCCAGAACACCCCCAGCACCCAGCGAGGCTGGGCTCCCCTTCTGCAGCAGGGGAAACCGAGGCTCAGAGGTCAGTGACCTGCGCCGGTTCCCCAGGTGAATCCATGCCAACTCCTCCCTGCATGGTCCGGGCCTCCATCCCACCAGCAGCTCCCTTCAGTGGGAGCCCCGGCTCTCTCTCCGCTTCTCTAGGGCCGGGGGCCCAAGGGGAGGCTGGGCGAGCTGCCACTGTAACAGGGGTGCCAGCTCCGCCCCCACCCCCCTGCCAGCAAGGGGGTGGGGCCACAGAGAACTGGACACCACCTCCACCATCGAGTGGAGTGGTCACACACCCTGCCCAGGCACACGGCAGGTCAGCGGCAGGAGGAGTAGAACAGAAGAGGGTCCCTTCGTTGCTCCTAATTCACTTCCCCCACCCTTCCGCCTGCAGAATCATTCATCTCTTGTTTGGCGGCCTCGGCAGGAAGGCAGACGGCTGGTCCCAAGTGCTAATGTGTGTGTGAGGGGCTCTGAACTCAAGAAACGGGGACGGAAAGGGGCAAGGAGAGATCTTGTGTGAAAAGAACACACATGTGAGTGTGTGAGCGTGAGTGTGTGGGGGTGACATGGCAGGGCGTGCTGTGTATGTGAATATGTGTGTGTGTGCGTGGGTGTGGTTGTGTGGCATGTGTCCATGTGTGTATGTGTGAGTGTCACTGTGTGGCGTACGTGAACAGGCCAAGCAGGGGACAGGAGACTGGGGACACCCTCCCCTCTGTCACAGTCTGCACAGCCTGTCCTCCGAGGCTGGCGTCCGTAAGGCTCTGGTGCAGGGAGGCGAAGGGACGTGAACAGCAAAGGAACCGCCAGCGGCAGACACTGCTGGGTCCCTCCGGCCCTGACCCGGGCCAGCAGCACTGGCCAGGGGTGTCCTCGGTCCATCCTCAAGGCAGGCTTCCCAGCTCCCCTGGAATGGGCACAGCCTTCCTGGCTTGATTTGGGCTCAAGACAGGGAGGGGCAGGAATTCCAGCAAAGCTTCTGCAGGGCCCAGACCAGTGGCTCTGTGTGGCCCCCTCATCTGTCCCCTGCACAGCCCTGGGACAGAGAATCCAAGTCCAATTTTACAGGTGCAGGACCCGGGGTCAGAGAGAGCGTGGGCTCTTGCATGGACAACCAGAGCCAGGCAGCCAGGACCCCGAAAGCCAGGCCTGTTTGGGTTCCACAGCCCAACAGGCCGCCAGGGGGCCAAGGCTGGAGGTGGGGGGAAGGACGGGGACAGGCAGGACAGGCAGGAAGCAGCGGCTCAGCAGGCTGCCACTGGACGGTTCTGGGAGCCCAGTGTGTCCACTGTTGGAACCTGGTGCCGCCTCTGTCCAGGGCAGAGATACCAGGCCGGTCACTTCGCCCACCCCAGCCTCAATTCGCTCCTCCGTGGAAGGGGACTTAAAAGCGTCCTCCCTTGCCCTGTCGCTGGGCAGATTAAATGGGACAACTGCGTGGCAGCTCCCAGCCAAATGCAGGGTCTCTCGGGTACGGAAGGGGAGGGCAAGTCTTGGCCTCTCCTGCCTGAACACACGGGAAGGCCACGGCCTTGAGCTAAAAGCTTCTAGAAATGCAAGATAAGGCCCTGGCTGGGTAGCCAGGTTAGAGCATGGTCCCGATACGCTGAGGCTGCAGGTTCAAACCCCGGTCAGGACACATACCAGAATCAACCAAGGACGCATCAATGAGTGAAACAACAGATCACTCTCTCTCTGAACTCAACAAATGCTTTAAAAATTAAAGACATGGAGATAGAATTAGACATACATGGCTTCAGGTGCACGGGGACCGCCGACCTCAGGGACTGCGCGTCCTAACAGCCACGAGGCAACATGGGCAGGGCCCCCGTGGTGGGGGCCAGTGGGAGCTGGTGCGACCGCCCCCATAAAGCTGGGCCCCAGGAGGGCCTTGGGGGGGAGAGTGGGCTGGAAAGGCTGCCCACTGGCCCTGGGGAGGCAGGACACCCTCATCAAGCAGAGGGCAATGCCCCGACCTCTGACCAGGGCCGGTTCCCCCAGCCAGTGAGCCCACGTGGTGGAGAAGGCCCTAGGCCAAGGGGCAGACGTAAAGCGGCCCCTGCTGTGCACCCACAGATTGGAGCATACACAGATCTCTACAAGGGGCACCCCCATACTGCTACTCCTAGACTAAAGGGGTCCCTGCTGTGCACCCACAGATTGGAGCATACACAGATCTCTACAAGGGGCACCCCCATACTGCTACCCCTAGACTGGGCTATGTCCCCAACTGGGCTGCATAGGCCTCTCCAGACGCTTGCTGACGGGGAGTATATAATCCAAAGTTACACCACCCAGACCCCTCAGAGAATCAGTGGAGAGAAACTGGAAACTAAATGTGTTCTAAAAGATGAAAAAGATTTTCTTAAGAGAAAAAGCAAAGGATTCTGGGCCAGGTGCGTGGAGCTGAGTCCCAGACCTGCCCTTCCTCACGCAGAGCCAGGCAGGAGGCAGGGGCTGCCAGGCCACGCTGGGCTCACCAGGCGGGCTCCCTGGAAGGGGTGGCGGCCTTGAAGCCAGGGAGGAGCACGGCGAGGGGGTGGGAGACAACCAGGCAGAGATGGCCTCACCGTGGTCACCTGTAAGCATCTGGCCACTGCTGGACGGGACGGCACGGCCCCGCCCGGGAGGCAGCCAAGCTGAGAACCGGGCCCACGACGCCCAGCAACGGCCCGGCGGCCACTTCCCCAAGTTTTAATGCCTCAGCAGGTTTAGCTCTCTCCTTCCAAAATACCAGAAGTAATTAGACCAGATGGATGAGCTGCGTGCCAACGTCCTCCCTCCCTCCCTCCTTTTTTTGTAAAAAATCAAGACCGCTTTCAGTTAAACGAGAACAAAAAATGCATCCAAGACCCATACATGAATGCGGCATGTACACGGAATTTTCTTTAACACCGAGGCTTCTGTCACAGCTGGGTTCTTCCTCTTTTGCGGTTGGTTCCCGCCCCCTTCCTCTAAGCTGCTCTCGCAGAGGCTCCGTGCCCAGTCTGCACCTGAGGGGACCAGAAATGGCTCCCCTGAGCCCTGGAAAGTCACAGCACCTGGGACAGTGACAGCAGAGACACACAGGCCCAACGAGGCTTCCTTGCTGGCCTGGCCTGCAGGGAACCAAAGCCAGGGCTGGGGGTGTCTGGCCTCCAACCTGGGGGTGACGGGCAGCTCCCACGCACCAGGCAGAAGCAGCAGATGGGCCAGGAGGTTCTCCGGCCATGAATGTCCTCAGAGGGCTGGTCAATGCCCTTCCGCCGTGTGGCTTCGCCTGAGGCCACCCCAGAGAGGACCCCGCTGCGCAGCGGCCCCTTGCAGCCATGCGGGACTTAGGCTTGCAAAGGTCAGACACGGAGGGGAGGCAGGGCGGTGGGGATGCCCCAGGTGTGTCTGGGCCCGAGCACTCGACTGAGTCCGCCCTGCACCCACAAGCACAGTGTCCCCTACAGGCCTCGGGCGTGACGTGACGGGTCCCACAAGCTGATGACACAGTGGTTCACTGAAGCTGTGGTTCACTGAGCCCTCCCTCAGTCTGTCACACCCTCCCTGGCCCTGTGTCACCCCAGCTCCCATGGCTGTTTCCCCACAGCTCTCACCGACTCGGAGTCGGCCGCTGACGCCTCTGCAACTGCCCCCTGGAGAAGGGCGCTGTCACTTCCACTCTGCGGGGGAGGAAACTGAGACACAGCTTAAGTGACTTGCCCGGAGTCACACAGCCACTAACAGGTGAGGCCAAGACCTGAGCCAAGAAAGTTTGGTTCCAAATCCACTGTTAACCACCAGAGTGTAACTTTCCGGATGGGGGTCAGAGAGGCTGGTTACTGAAAACTGCCGGGCCAGAAATCCAGGCCAGACTCCCTGGTCTTGGACCTGAGGCCCCGCATCCGACCCTCCAGACCCTCTGACCCCACTTGCCCACTTCCTGCCTTGCACCTCAAACCTCAGACCTCCCCACAGGCTCGGTGCTCCTCCAGGTCGTTCTAGAACACTCATGCTCCTAGAGTGCACTCCGGGCTCCTGGACTCCACCCCCAGGCCCCGGCTCTGCTGGCCTGCCAGGCAGACTCGGGCACTTCCTCCCCTTGGCACGGAGCTCCCCACACCCCGGAGTGCCCCCCGGTCCTCTTCTGGGACCTCCCAGGCTGCAGGGAGGGTTCACAGAGACCCTGTACATGGTGAGGACTCCAGGGAACAGTAGGAGCCTCCCAGGGCTCAGGAAAGGCGGGATGGCCTGGCACACCCCCCCCCCCCGCCGCGCCCTGACCCCCACTCCACAGGGAAGCCTCAGCGGCACAGGGCCAGGTCCTCAATGTGCCCGTGTCCTCCCAAATCGCCCCTATGGACAGTGCTATGGAGGCCTTAGCCCAGGGCCTGGCTCGTGCTAATGCTCAGGAATGGTTTGCCGCCACCACCATCACCACCACCATCACCACCACCATCACCACCACCATCACCACCACTAGCACCACCACCAGCACCACCCCACCATCACCACCACCAGCACCACCACCAGCACCACCACCATCACCACCCCACCATCACCACCACCAGCACCACCACCAGCACCACCACCGCCACCACCATTACCACCCCACCATCACCACCATCGCCACCACCACCACCACAGTCACCACCACCATCATTATCACCTTCACCTGGGCTCCTATGGACACACTGACCGTCATTCTCACCTTGATCCCCACCAGCCAGGTGAGCTCAGGGATGAGGCCTGGTCAGCCTGTGTCCTCAGCAGACAACGAGGACACCTGTGCAGCTGTGACTGAGACCCCGGCCCCGCCCCCTGCACACTCAGCCTCAGCTCCCGGCGTGGTCTCACACCTCCGAGAGGCCTGGACGGCGCAGACGCACTCACCACGGGGAGCCGTAGATCCGGAAGCCCCGCACGGTCACCTCCGAGTCCTGCAGGTAGATGCAGTTGGTCAGCAGTGACTGCACGTTCTCGTAGTTCTCCGGCTTCAGCTTCGACACGGACGGGAAGTAGTAAAAGTCCTGCTTGATGAGGTCGGCCATGAACTCCTGGTCGAAGGTCAGCTCGTGGTTGCCGGCGATGACGATCTTGTACTCGTAGGGCAGGCTGCCTGCAGGGCGGCACAGACACACCGCGCCGCTGGGGGCCTGCCCACAGGCACATTTTGTGGGGCAAAACCTGTTAGTTCTTTTACATTTGAATTCGTTGCCAGCATAAAAAATCAAGAGATTCCCAATCAAATGTCATTCTATTTTCTGATAATCAGTCAACTCTGAACTCTGATGATCCTGGCCCATCCACGTGCTGAGGGTCGGTGTCTCCCCCAGATGGCAGTGAGCCCCAGGCCCCACCCGGCCCAGCACTCACACCCGGCCCACCCCGCAAATGCAAGGCGTCCCCCTCCCTGCAGGTGCTGCGGCCCCTAGAGACGAGGTGGCTGCTGCCCTTGGGGCCTCCAGGCAGGTGATGGGGGTCGCTTCCGGCCCCTTCCACCTCCCCGCCTCCCGCCTTGCCCCTGGCACGGGGCCAGGGCTGCTGAGCAGTCAGCTCTTCCCCGAGCAGGGCAGTTCCAGTGGCCCAGGAGCAGACCTGTCAGCTTCAGCCACCCCTGTCCCCAGCACACCAGGGTGACCCAGTGTGGAGGACCCATTGGTGGCGATGCGCACACTGCCATCAGGGAGGGAGGAGGTGTGCCTGGGCCTGAGTGGCGGGGGAGAGGTCACTGGTGGGCCAGCCACCCGGGCACAGGCCTCCAGCGCCCAAGGGACCTCCCAGGCAGGCTCGTTATCTCTGCCTCTGCAGCTGGGGACAGAGGCCCCATGGCCAGGCACCTGCCCGGTCCCACAGCAGGTGAGCGGCAGGGCCACGCTGGGTGCCAGCCCGGTTGACCCCACACACGTGGGTGAGCAGTTAGGATTGGAAGGCCAGCAGGCCAGAGCCGGGGGCACCCCTCACGGAACCCCTGGCCACGCCACCGACTGCCTACAGGCCCCGATCGTTTCCACTCCCCGGCACCCACCCACCCCACTCGGAGCGCCGCCCCTGCCCAGGGGTGCCGGGGCTGCACTATCGCATTTATGGCACGTCCCGGACTGGGGACGTTACTTAAGCAAATTAGCAAATTACTCCAACTGAACAATGTCATTATTTCCGTAGCTCCTGTCTACCAGGGACCAGAGAGGCAGCAGGAAGCTGCCAGCTGTCTCTGCTCCTCTCACCTCGGCAGAGGACGGTGACCGAGGTCCTCCCCCACCAGGGCGGAGTGGGTGGGGGCAAGCCAGGCTTCTGCACATAGAGCCAGGTGGGGGGCAGGGGCCACAGTACACTCACAGGACACCCCCAGTACCGTCTGGTCTCTCCCAGAAAGGAGGATGCCGCACGGCTTGGAGGCAGGCGACTAGCCTGTTGGGGACCCCTTTCTGAGCCGGAGGTCCAGCCACAAACATGTCCGTCTAGACGTCCCCTTGGACCTGGCAACTCGCTAGCTGGGTATCACTTTCACAGACCCCCCTAAGGATTACTGTCCCCATTTCATGTCTGGGAGCAACAAGGCTCAGAGAAGTGGCCTGAGGTCACCCAAATCAAACCACAGAGGGTAAAGGACGTCCCATAATCTTTGTGGCCTGGCCTCCTCAAACTCATGGTGAAGTGGCCACTGGTGGGCAGATGGACGGGGGTGGGTGGAGAGATGGGCGGGGGCGGTGATGGATGGGTGGGAGAAATCCGAATGGACGGAGAAACTGATGGGCCGAGATGTATGGATCATGGGTGGACGGACGGGGGGAGAGAGAGGTGCGTTTATTCCTCCATCAGTCCAGACAGCTCTGCCTCCTTCACGCCAACCGTCCTCCGTTTGTTTCCCTGGATGCCCCCCTTCCCTCCATCCGCCCCAGCAGGGCGCTTTTCAGACCTGGCTCCCTCGTCCATGACCCTGACTGCCCATTTCTGAACCTTCCCAGCCGGGCCTGCTCTCTGGCAGGTGGGGATGGAGGAGCCAGAGCCCAGGCTCAGGGGTGGCCTGACCGTCACAGGGCAGGGCTGTGGCCTCTGCCCTTACGGCCATGGGCCGCATGGGTCTTTAGGGGCTCCCATCATTCTACAGCCCAAATGTGGGTAAGCGGCCAATGACTCATCACCCCGGTGCCCGCGCTCACCACCCAGACACTGAGGAGAGCCGAAGCTGAGCAAGGGGCCCGGGGTGATGAGTCATTGGCCGCTTACCCACATTTGGGCTGTAGAATGATGGGAGCCCCTAAAGACCCATGCGGCCCATGGCCGTAAGGGCAGAGGCCACAGCCCTGCCCTGTGACGGTCAGGCCACCCCTGAGCCTGGGCTCTGGCTCCTCCATCCCCACCTGCCAGAGAGCAGGCCCGGCTGGGAAGGTTCAGAAATGGGCAGTCAGGGTCACGGACGAGGGAGGCAGGTCTGAAAAGCGCCCTGCTGGGGCGGATGGAGGGAAGGGGGGCATCCAGGGAAACAAACGGAGGACGGTTGGCGTGAAGGAGGCAGAGCTGTCTGGACTGATGGAGGAATAAACGCACCTCTCTCTCCCCCCGTCCGTCCACCCATGATCCATACATCTCGGCCCATCAGTTTCTCCGTCCATTCGGATTTCTCCCACCCATCCATCACCCCCCCTGCCCATCTCTCCACCCACCCCCGTCCATCTGCCCACCAGTGGCCACTTCACCATGAGTTTGAGGAGGCCAGGCCACAAAGATTATGGGACGTCCTTTACCCTCTGTGGTTTGATTTGGGTGACCTCAGGCCACTTCTCTGAGCCTTGTTGCTCCCAGACATGAGATGGGGAGGGGGGGTGATGGATGGGTGGGAGAAATCCGAATGGACGGAGAAACTGATGGGCCGAGATGTATGGATCATGGGTGGATGGACGGGGGGAGAGAGAGGTGCGTTTATTCGTCCATCAGTCCAGACAGCTCTGCCTCCTTCACGCCAACCGTCCTCCGTTTCCCTGGATGCCCCCCTTCCCTCCATCCGCCCCAGCAGGGCGCTTTTCAGACCTGCCTCCCTCGTCCGTGACCCTGACTGCCCATTTCTGAACCTTCCCAGCCGGGCCTGCTCTCTGGCAGGTGGGGATGGAGGAGCCAGAGCCCAGGCTCAGGGGTGGCCTGACCGTCACAGGGCAGGGCTGTGGCCTCTGCCCTTACGGCCATGGGCCGCATGGGTCTTTAGGGGCTCCCATCATTCTACAGCCCAAATGTGGGTAAGCGGCCAATGACTCATCACCCCGGGCCCCTTGCTCAGCTTCGGCTCTCCTCAGTGTCTGGGTGGTGAGCGCGGGCAGTGTTGGGGACCTCAGTGACTGGCAGATGTGCCGGGGCTGCGTGGGTGAAAAGTGAGATGAACACAAGTTCCTCCACCAGAAGGCTGCACACAGGGGAGACCGCTGTCCCCTCCACGCCTCCTTGCTGCTGTGCTGCTGTCCTCCCGACAGGCTGGGAGCACCTGGGCCCCGGGAGAGGGGTGTCCTCCAGGTCGGTGTGGAAAGAGAGGAGGCGGTGTCGCTCCGTGGACCAAGGACGGGCGCGATGTGGAGAGACCAGAAGGAAGACAGCCTGTCTGAAGAGCCCCCCAAAGCCTGACACTGCAGGCGGCAGCTCCGGGGTCTGGGCAGCTGTGCTGGCTTGGTGGGATGTGGGGAGGGACCGTGTGGACAGGTCCAAGCACCTCTTCTCACCCACCTCCCTCATCAGCCCAACAGAGGCACAGGTCCAGTCAGCCTGCCCCAAATCCCACCAAGCCAGCAACCTGCCTCCCTCCCTGAAGCCCCGCCTGTTGTAGAGCCCCCCACCCCCGCCAGCACCCACCCTGGTCAGCTGACCACACACTGTGACGGAGCAGCCCCCTGCTCAGACCCTGGGTGAGGCACCGGCTGGGACACACTAATAACCAAGACACCATCATGAGGTCAGTACCAAGCAACACACGGAAGTTCCAGTCAACACCACTCACTGGACAGAGGAACCTGGAGCTCACAGAGGGGAGGGGGCTTGCTGAGGTCACACAGCAAGACAGTGGAGAGCAGGGACTTGAACCCTGGCCTCTCGCCACGGGAGTGCTGAGCAGCAGCCAATGAGCTAGGGACTGGAAAAGGTTTGAGGACATCCGGGAAGGCTGGTGCAGCAACCTGAGGGAAAGGTTAGTGCTGGGCCAGGTGGGCCCTGCTGGGTGGCGGGACAGGATGCTGCTCTCCCAACCCCGGACCTCAGAGGCAGCCAGCCCACCCTCGCCCCTGCCATTTGGCACCGGGGCGGGGGCGGGGCACTGCTATGCATTTGTGTTCTGTGTGATAATGTTCAGGCCATCTTCCCAAACTGCAACCGACCTCTCTTCTCAGCCCAATTATTTGAGAGCGGAGCATCTGCTAGCTGTGAGCTCCTCGGTGCTAATGAGGTAGTAGCCACAAAGCCCTAGGGGATGACCACAGCTTCCCACCCGTGTGCACACCCAATGCCGAGCACACGCCCACGGAGACCCCACACAGCGGAAAGTGTGTGTGGCAGGCAGGGTGCAAAGAGGGACACGCACGGGAACCTCTGCTGTCCGTGCTTCCCAGACTAGCCTCCCCCCGAGAGGTTGGGGTTCTTCATCACCAGCACCTCCCCCCCACTTGACAGGGAGCGCTGCCTCCAAACTGCCTCATCTGCTACATTCAACGAGACAGGCAGCAGCGTCTCGACAATCTGTGCCACTGCCGAGCACGCACCATGCCCGGTCGAGTGGCAGCGTTCTCTAAACACGGTGACAGTCAGGAAAATGCCCACTTACGGCTCCTTCCGCCGACGGCCACCGCACAGAGCCCCACCGAGCGGGGGGCATAAAGGGACGACGTAAGGAGCCCTGACTGCCTTTTGAGTGTGTCTCTGACGGCTCCGGTTCAACGCTCGCCAGCCTCTGGGAGGCTCCCAGCAGCAGACTTCCTGGGTGGCACGAGGTCTAGAGTCACACGGGGACAGCGCCAGCACCACGTCTCTGCCCCAGCCACCTGTTGGGTCTTGGAGCTGGTCGGGCGCACAAATGCCCAGATGGAGTCCTACACAGAGGGACATGGGTCAGGGAGGCCAGCAGAGAGAGGGTTCTGTGTGTAGCCTGAACAGGAGGGCGAGACCTGAGGCCAGGGCCGCCGATGGCCTGGGCCAGGTGACGGGAACTCGGGGCCGGGGCGGGGCCTGCAGAACCTGCTTTCGCTGCTCCGCCCAGGGCAGGAGCCTGGGCTGGGCGTCGTGGTAAGTGATTTGCACCTGATGCTTCTGGACACCCATGGGAAGAAGGGCCGCTCACCCTGCCCCATGGAGGAGAGGCCGTGCGAGAGTGGCCAGGAGTGTGCACACGGAGCCAGGAGCCGGAGCCCGGAGCTGGAGGCTGGAGCCCGGAGCCGGAGCCCGGCTCCCACCTCCACCTCCTCCTGTGTCTGGGAGAGAAAGCCTCGCTTCTGAGCCTCGCGGCCCCACCTGGAAACCAGGATGTGGAGGGCTCTTCATGGGGCTCCAACGACTGCACTAGGAGAAGACATCTGCGGGAGGCACTGCATGGTACATGTACTGCAGAAGGGGAATGACAGGCACAGGGAGGACGTTTGCACCCCTGGGTCCCTGGAACCAGGAGGCAGGAAGGCGGCCTGGGAAGCCCCTCCAGCCTGGAGACAGAGGGGCTGGCAGGAAAACGTGGGCCGGAGCCTGTGTAGGGGCGGTCCAGGCAAGCAGGTTGGGGATGGCTGGTTTGAGTCATGTTGGCAGGCTGGGGGCAGAGCGCAGGGCCTGTCCCTAGTCGCCTGCACCCTGGTACTAGGGTGACTCGAGTGGGGTGGGGGCGGCAATGGTAGCCCGAGGGTGAGAGCCCCAGGGGGTGGGCAGCACTCTGAACTGGTTGGCTTGCTTCGGGAAGGTGAGGCGCTCAGAGGGCAGTCCGTCACCATCTCTAGTACGGGCCTACCCAGGGAAGGCAGTCGGTCCAGTCCCTCCAGCATCCACAAGGCCCCAGATGCCAAAGCATTAGCATGGGGAAAAAAATGACAGGCATGGACCTTAGCCACTGCCACTGCCCCCGGGCTGTCACGAGAGAGAGGCTGTACTCCACCCCCGGAGTGCTGGCTGGGAAGATGGAGGTCACACAAGAGACATCAGAAGGTCACCTGTCTGGGGTCGCACAGCAGCTCCTGGGGTCTAGGTCACCTGCTCAGAGCTGGGCATCCAGACGACAGACCCAGCCTGCAGTGGCAGACACCGCCCTCCCCCCCCCCACGCCCCCGCCAACAGAGGGTGCTCAGCCCCACCACTCAGCCCCCCCCAGCCCACCGGCCCTGTGGGACTCACAGATTCTGGATTCACAGATTCTGGATTCATGTGGCTGCCCGTATTTAGAAGGTGCATGCAATTTTTCTTCTGTTCCATCTAGTAGCCAAAATGTTTAACTTTCAAGCATTTGTTTTTCCTGGGAAATGTTTTAGAAACAGGAACACTCTGTCCTAACCCTCTTTAAAGGCTACTGCAGAGCACAAGTGACTTCGGGCTGGGACGGCGGAAAGTTTTCTCTTCGTCCTCCCCGAAATAATGCCGCCTGCAGCCAGAAAGACCCCGCAGGAACCCCTCGGAAGTCACAGCCTGGCAGAACACACAAGCCGGGATACCAGGGAGCCAAGCTGGAGAAGCAGGAGGGAACGTGCATAGACCTCCGGGCTGTGGCGCCCCCTGCAGGCCAGGCACTGTTGGCGCTCTGATCTCACCTCTCACCCCCCACTCGGGGTGGGGCACCCACCTCTCCTGGCTGCTTAAGGTCTCCTGACACTGGCAGATGCTGTCCCGTCCACCTGGGACCCCCTTCCTGCCCTTCTGCCCGAGTCAACTCCAACTCCACGCACCCTGTGTCTGGCGACCCAAACGCCACCTCCTCCGAGAGGCACTGCACCCTCTTCTCCCATCCGGCGGGGGAAGGTGCTCCCCACACTCCGGGGGACTTGAGTGCCCAGAACCGTGAGGAGTGAACAACGAACAAAGAAAGATCATACACAAACGACGAGGCATCCAAACAGCCGTGGGGTTTTTAGTAGCAACACTGGGAACAGAGAGAAAACACAGAAACGTCTTCCAACTCTGGAGGGAGGGCGACTTGCGTGCGGCCCAGGAGTGCACACCTAGACAAACTGCCAATTGGGAGCGAGGACGAGTGGAGCCGTTTTCTGGCCTGCAACTCTGCCAATCACTTATCTCTAGTGAATTCTTTCTCAGAAAGCTACTGGAGGGTGTCTTCCAGCACAATGAGGGAGTAAAACCAAGTAAACGGAGCCTGGGGTGCCCGAACCGGGGGCTCCGAGACACAAGAGAGGCAAAGGGAGACGATGGTGAAGGGAGGTCCCAGGATCACAACCGCACACAGGCCTGACGTCAACCAGCCCAGACCCGGGCAAGGGGCAGAGGCTCAGGATGCACGAGAAAAACGAGCTAGCTGGTGGCCCAGCACAGGGCACTTGGCTGCTGAGGGGCCTTGAAACCTGCAGGAGACAAGGGTGGACCATGCTGGGTACAGAGAAAAAAAAAGCACACAGAACAACGGACTGCTTAGGGACAACAACTTGGCACAGTGACTCTTTAAGGAAAACCTGTGACGGGTGCACAATAAAAAGGGCAGGAGCCCTGGGGGGTGGGGCTCCGTGGACTGGGCCCCAGCCTGCAAAACCAAGGGGTCCCCGATTGGAGGCCTGAGTTGTGGGCCAGGTCCCCTGTTGGGGGCATGAGAAAGGCAACCGATCAATGTTTCTCTCCCTCTCTTCCTCCCTCCCTTCACCTCTCTCTAAAAATAAATAAACAAAACCTTTCACCAAAGAAAATATTTAAAAAAAAACAAGACAGGAGAAAGGACGTGTGTATATGGGTGGAGAGGCTAAATCTCTGAATCTTCACTTTTCACTGTAAGCAATTAACAAGTAAGACGTAAAATTGAAAAATCAAAGAACAGCAAACTAAGACTGTTGTTAGGAGACACCGTGGCAACAAGAGCAGCAACTGCAGGAGAGGCACTGAGAATGGGGACGGGGACTCGGGGAGGGCCCGCCGGCTGCACCGCACGCGCCAGGCAGCACCGCTCGCCAGGCAGCACCACGCGCCAGGCAGCACCTCGGGGCTCACTACGCACAGGTAGTCCACGGCGCAGACAGAATTTTAACTGAACGAAAGGAAGGCTTCGGGAGGCCGGGCACTGCTCGCCCACGTCCTGACTCTGTCTGGGGACAGACAGCCTCTCACTTGTCTGGCCTTTGGCTCAGGACCTAGGACCAGATCCAACTGGGCCCCAGTGCAGACCAACAGGAAGACAGAACCGGCAGAAAGCCTAACCCTAACTGTACTCCTCTGAGATGGGGGGAGCGGGGCTCTAAGCGCTGGGATTCCTCTGACAGCCAGGTTCAAGGGCAGGTGAGGCAGCTCCTCCCTGGGCGGGGCAGGCAGCCATTGACGACGCCACAGGTGTCCGTGCTGAGAGTCCGAGATGGGCTCCCCCGTGCCCTGGTTCTACCCTTCACACAGTTCCACCACAGGGGCACTGTTCGGGCAGACGAAGAAACTGGGGCCCAGTGCAGTTAAGTGACCGCAGGGTTGGCAAGCGGAGGGCTGGGAACCCAAGCCCAGACCCATCGACAGCGCAGCCCCGATTTCTCCCATCACACCCTACAGACACATCCGAAGGGCCAGAGCTTTTGCACTGAACACTCCTCAAAAATGAGACAGCAAAAGAAAAAGAAGGTTATTATGGACTTGAGTCCTTCGATCCCCACTGTTACCAGGAGCCCTCGGTGGCTTTATTTTAAACAACATTTCAGAGAAGATCTTGTGGCCTCTGTAAACAAGCCTTTAAAGGTCATTTTTAAAAAGCAACACAGATGTTAGTACAAGTTAAACAAATTCAGCAAAAGTGCAGAATACAAAAACAATGCACAGAATGACCCGTCACATTTCTGTACAGGACAAAGAAACAATCCAACAAGGACATTAAGAAGACAATCTGACTTCCACTAGCAGCAAAAAGGACAAAATACTTAGGAATAAACTTAACCAAGGAGATGACAGATTTGTCCATTGAAAACTACAAAACATTTGCTCAAAGACCAACGAAGACACCGGTGAACAGAAAGACATCCCACGTCCATGAACTGGAGGACTTTGCGCTGTGAAGACATCAGTCTGCCCAAAGCCATCTACAGATTCGACACGACGAATCCCCACCAAAACCCCGTGACGCTTCTTTTAGAAAGAGAAAACCCATCTCCAAGTTCAGAGCGAACCTCAAGGGACCCCCGCATAGCCAAAGTAACCTTGAAAAAGAAAAACAAAGTCGGAGCACTCACACCTCCTGACTTCAAAAATGTGACTAGAACAGTGTGGTGTGTTCTTTACACGTCTGGTATGAAGACGGACGTAAAGGTCAATGGAATGGGAGAGACAGTCCAGAAACACACATTCACGTACACGGTCAAAGGAGTGTCCACGAAGGTGCCCGGACCAGTCGGTGGGGAAAGGACGGTCTTTTCAAGGGACGGTGCTGAGAAAACAGAATGTCCACATGCTGGATATTCCGTTATGCCATGTGCAAAAATTAGCTCAAGAAGGAACAAAGACCTCAAGGTAAGAGCTAAAACTATAAACTATTAAAAGAAAAAAACATAGGGAAAAGCTTCAAGACGTTGAATTTGGCAATGATGTCTTGGGTATGACCCCAAAAGCAGAAGCCACAAAAGAAAAAAAATACATCAAAATTTAAAACTTCTGTACAGCAAAGGACACCGACAGCGGAGTGAGGAGGCAGCCCACAGAATGGGAAGAAATATTTGCAAATCATATTCTGATAAGAGGTTCGTATCCAGAATAGACAAAAACACTGCAACTCAACAACAGCAAAAAGAAACAACCCAATATGAAAACAGACAAAGGACCTGAACAGACACTTCTCCAAAGAAAATACAGAAATGCCCAACCAGCACATGAAAAGATGCATGACATCGCTAACTGTTAGGGAAATGGAACTCAAAACACAGTAAGAGACCAGCTCACACCTGTCGGGACGGCTACACCCCAAAACAGGAAGCAACCGGCGTTGAGACTCGGGAGCCCCGGACGCTGCCGGTGGGCGCGTGAGTCCAGCAGCCGCTGCCCGGGACAGCATGGAGCGCCCTCAGGAAACTGAGAGCAGCACCAGCGTAGGGTCTGGATTCTCTACTTCTGGGTATTTGTCCCCAAGGACTGAAAGCAGGTCTCACACAGCATTTGGACACTCACGTGCATAGCAGTGGTATCTGAAACAGCCAAAACGAGGATGTATCCACAAGCGCCCTCTGACAGGCGGTGGATAAACACAATGTGACCGGTCTGCACCATGGAATATGATTGTGGAAAGGAAGGACACTCCTACACCTGCTGCTGCACGGGTGGACCCTGAGGACGTCGTGCTCTTTGAAAGACGCCGGTCACAAGGGGACCAGTGCTGCCTGGCCCCACCTACACGAGGCGCCTACAGGAGAGCAGTGGCACCTGTGGAGACCCCTGGGGACGCCAGGGGGGCGGGGAACAAGGCGTTAGTGTCTGACCCCTTAGTTAGTGTCTAGATGCAAAGCTTCAGTCTGGCAAGACAGAGAGAGCTCTGCACATGGGTGCTGGTGACAACTGCGCCACATGTGAATGCCCCTGAGGCCACCAAACTGTACACCCAGAAAAAGGTCAACCTGGTAAATGTTGTGTGTATTTAACCACAATTTACATTTTAAAAGAAATGCAGGAGAGACCGGGATCCTGAATTGCAGACACTAGAATTGTGAGCCAGTAGAACTGCAGGTCTTGGGGGCCTAGAAATACTGTGTTTAGAATCTTACAACCCTGAGGACCAAATATGCTAAAATTGGAAGCAAACAGTCCCAGAGTTTTACAAGCCATCGAGGTTTAGAGAGGTTTGTAGCAGGGGACTGAGCGGCCATTTGGGTCTTGGCCCCTCACCCCCTCTTATCAAAAAGTCCTGAGAGGCTTCAGGCAAGGAGGCTGCCCCTGCCCCCACCTCACCGGAGAGTTCTCGACTTCAGGACTTCAGGTGGGGTCCGAGGCCCTGGGCGGGAGGCCCTCCATTACCCAGCAGACAGCTCACACCTCCTGGGCACCTTCCAGCTGCAGACAACCCATCCAATGGGGCAAAACTGGCCCAAAGCGATGTTCTTTGCAATAGCAACTAAAATAAGTATTTGAAAACAAATAACGCTGACGATCCGTGTCTTAAAGGAGGTTTCCTAATAAAACTAAGTGTTTTTAAGTAAGCTAAATAAATGTTTTGGGTGTTAAGATACACTAAAGTAAAATCATCTCATCACCTCTCTGTTCCAGGCGTTTGGGGGCCAGGGCTCACGCACGGTGCAGGGTGCAGGCTGCAGCCTGCAGACAGAGGCCCCACCCCGCCCCTTCTCCAGCAGCTGCCCTGGGGACCCGTACAAGCTCCCAGGCCCTCGGAACCGGGAAGAGCGGTGGGTTTTCCTTCCCCTGACCTCGAACGGTGACAGGGAGGGATCGAGGAAACAGGTGCTGGGGTTAAGAGCAGCTCCCCAGAACAATGAGACAGGAAGAGGACCCCAGGAAAGCCGAGGCGCAGGGGCGGGGAACCCAGCGAATTTGGCAGATGAGGAAGCGAACAGAGCTAGGCCTGGGAGGGACGGCTGGGGTCCCACGGGGAGGGGTCCGACCGCCTCGCAGAGTTCTGGACACCGAGGGGGATCAATGAGGAGTGTTGAGGGGGGCGAGAACATAGTTGGATCAGCAAACAGAAAACTTCTCCCGAGCGCGGACGTGACAAATGTTAGTCTGGAATGTGACTATTTTGAGAGGTTGGGACGCTACCAAGCAAGCCCCGCCTGTCAGCTCCCAGCCTCCCTTCACTGTCTCGGCTGTCAAACCAGCCCCGAATTAGCTCCTCCCGAGCTCTCAGAACTTCATTTGCATCGTGCGCACTCAGAAAGGTGTGAAATCCTTCTTTTGAAGAGAAATCAGAGAAACAAACCTATACACTTTTCAAAAATCCGCTTTTCTTCCGAACAAATTTCAAAGGACTAAACCCCAACTTTTCGATATCTGGTTTTAAAAAAGAGAAGGCCTCCTGGGATGATGAGTAGTTACCGCTGCCGCCCACGGAGCACGTGCTCCGTGGCACTGAGACGCTGCACAAGGCAACCACATCGCGTGGCAGCCGCATTTAGCGTGAGGTTACCCCACGCTGGGCCGTGCGCTGAGCCCAGATCACCCCTGCCTCACTGGCCACCCCCCACATCAGCCCCCTTTTACAGATGGGAAAACCGAGGCTCAGAGAGAGGACCTACCGCACTCAAGGCCAGGTGGCTGGCATGCATAGAGGCTGGACCCAAACCCGAGGGGTCTGTGCAGACCACAGGCTGAAACCAGGTCCCACTGCAGTCACCCACTCATCCTCCCGGCAGCCCCACCAAGAGGGAGGGCCACCCCCACGCTGCCGAGGGCACCCCCAGGCACAAGCGGGAGACAAGGCTTCCCGGCAGACACGTCGCCGGGGGGTGGGGCCTGGGAGGGCATCTGCTTGCTCCGAAGGCTGCATCCTGCCCCGGGACCCTCTCTCACTTCAGGAATTTGATGTACTGTTAATAAGCAAATGCAGGGCGCCTGCCGTGCGAGCGCTGTCCGTGGTGCTGACAGTGCCATCGGTGCTCGGGGTGGACAAGACCCCTGCTCTCGACGAGTGGGCCTTTCGGGGGGGTGTCCACAACAAAAATGTGGCACCAGGTCCCCAGGGGATAACAGACACGAGAAAACAAAGCCAGGGAAGGGGGACAAGGGGCATCGGGTGGGGAGCCAATGGATCCCAAGTGGTCAGGGAAGGCCTCTCTGGGGAGGTGGGGACGGAGAGCCAGGCCCCGGGGGAGCTCAGGGGAGAAACGCCGCCATGCTGGGTCTCGGCCTCCTCATCTGCAAGCCACCGACAGTGCCTTTACACTGTCCGGTGCCACCCCCAGGGGGTCGCGGCCGCTGTGAAGCCCCCGTGGGGGCTTGGATACGAGACTCTGCAGGGAGCCGTGGCTCCCACAGAGGGAAGTTCTCACATCCCATCAGCAACTTGAACATGGCTTTCTTTAGTCGGCCCTGACCGTATAAAGCGTTACTCCTGACCATGCCTTTCGAAACTGCCTTGGGAAGGAGGTATTGGCTGACAGAAAGGGCTGGGTCTCTGGAGACGCAGGGGAAGTTCCCACATCAATGGCCGCCCTAGGTAATGAAGAGTTAATTTAAAAATTCAAAAGAGCATAGACCTTGGTTAGAATCCTGGTTCCACTTTTTGTTTGCGGGGCATCTTCGACAAGCTCTGCACCTCTCGGAGCCGGTTTCCTCATCGGCAGCGGCAGCAAGGGGTTGTCTGGCTGCACTGTCTCAGCCGGCGTCAGTAACGTCTGAGGCTATTTAATTTCAAATTAAATACCATATAATAAAACACAAAAGTTGGGGTCTCAGGAACACCAGCCATATTTCACGTGGTCACTTACCCACGGGAGGCAGATGGCTACCACCCCAGGCCAGGCAGGTCCACCCCGGGTGCATCACCTGGGGGTCACCCACCCAGACCTGCTGAACTGGGATGTCCACATGCACAGAACAACCCCACCCCCGACCCTGCCGGGGGATTCTCATACACCTGATGTCTGAGAAGGGCAGGCTATGAGGGTTAAGTGGGACACCAGGTGGGGCGGGGGGCATCCCACAGAAGGGGCAGCTCGTCTGTGGGAATGGTAACAGGAAGACGAGGGCAGCTCGAAAGACCCTGAGCTTCCGCCAAGTCCGTGAGGAGTCCAGGTGCAGGAGGCAGGCGGGGGAGGGGTGGGGACAGGGCCATGGTAGAATCTTTCAGACACTTCAGGAGTTTGTGGGCACGTGAGGACAGACTATTTCCGTTCTGAGCGGGCCAGGATTTTCTGGCTTGTTGACTATTCCTGTTTTGGAAAGAAGTCCAGCATGAAAATGACATTTTTAAAAACTCATACTGGCTTATTTCATATTCAAACACATCTCCCCATGTTTGAAAAAAAATAGAACAAGCCTACCAGCAAGAAAATCTTGCTTCCCCAGCTCTTGAATGACCAGCTGGTCATTTTTCCACCAGTCAATGACTTTCTGTGATGGTCCCACAGCCGGGCCCGGAGCACTTCCTGGCGGGGAGGCAGGCTCCTGGGGGAAACCCAGCAAGGCCTCGGGGCACCTGTGTTCTTAACACATCATCCCTCGCCCACGTACCCGCCAGCCTGGGAAGAGACATCACATTTGGTGTACGGATGAGGAACCTGAGGCCTGGGGCTGGCGAGCCACCGGCCCTGCATCTCACACCTGCGGGGCAGGTGAGGGTCTGACCTGGCCACAGACCCCCACTTCTCCCTGTCTCCATCACGCCACGGCGCTTTCTTGCTTCTGTGCTCCTAAGGCAGGAGTCTTGCTCGCTGTGCTGCCTGCTGCACGCTCAGCATCCAGAGCGAGGTCCAAGCTCGGGGCACATTGAACAGACGCATGACTGCAATACGATCGGGTGGGCCGGCCAGTCGAAGCTCCAGCCTCATACCCCTGCTGAGCCTGCCCCTTTGAGTTGGAAGGCCCCTCACCTGTCCCAACAAAGCCCCAGTGCCGAGGCCCCCTCAAGGACCACCTCCTACTCGAAGCCACCCAACCTGGTCCCCACCCCTCATCTAGGCTCTGCTTCTCATCTCCCCACTCAGGCCACTGTGGGACTCCAGCCACCTGCCTCCTTGCTGGTCCTCAAGTGTGCCACCCACACTGTGGGCCCAGCTGCTGCCCCTGCTTATGTGGCCTCCCTAGACCTACACACACCAGCTCCCTCCATTCAGATCTCTGCTCAGGGGCCACCTCCACAGAGGCTCCTCCCTGTCCCCTTATTCTGACCGGCGCACACGTGACAGCTGTTTGCCATGGGCTGTCTGCTGCCTGCTCACAGCCGCATCCCTGGGGCCCAGATTCAGGCTGGCCACAGAGAAGCGCTCAGCAAACACCCACCGAGCAAATGGCCAGTGCAGACCAGGACGCAAACGGTAATGATGATGGCGAAACCGAAGACGCGAGGGCAGGCTTAAAAATGAGTCGGAAATGAGACGCCAGATGGTGGCAAGAAGGGCCGGGGTGGGTGTGTGCCAGAGAACTTCGGGAAGAATGGAGATGTTGCTGAATTTTATTCTGACTTGAGTCGGATATGCTTATTAAAAATTTATGAGTAACCACTAAACAAATTGAAAAAGAATATAGAATTTCCAAACCAGTGGAGGGGAAAAAAAAAGAAACTTCAATCAATCCAAAAGAAGGCAGAGAGGGGGAGAGAGACATGCAAAATGAATGACAGAAATGGGCACGTTTCACATGCTGAGAAACCCTAAACGAATATTCATTGTTATTGCTCAAATAGGAAAGTCCTCACCGAGCTTCCCCTGTACAGAAATGACCAGGACGCACAGCTGGTCCTTCAGGTGCTCACAGCAGGATGGGACGGACCTGCTGCAGGGACGGACCCATCAGAGGGGCTGGCCCATGTCCTCCGTCAACACTCAGAGCCATTCGTCAAACGCATCTCCCTTTTGCCTTTGGCCCCTGGGAAGCTCAAACTCCATTTCCAATTCACAGAACCCACTGAGCCCTATGTGTCGATGTTCTGGGCCCTCCCCTTAAGCTGCTCTAATTTCCGTTTTTTCATTGTCTTCTGTTTTCTCATCAATCCTGTACCATTTTATTGTTATTGTTTCGATACACCATCTCAAATCCTTTGGCACAACAAGAGATGTAAACAAGGAGGAAAAAAAAATCCAAACAAATAACAAAACTCACAAAACCAAAAAAGGACTTTCAGAAGGCTCCAAGCTTTCAGAAAAATGTATCTCTAACTTGTTTAAATATTTTAAATCTTTCTTTAAATTTAAGGCATCTAATTAAAAATTTTTTAATTAGATGCATCCAAAAAAATTTAGGATGATGATCTTAAAAAAAACACTGCCACAGATGTTTGAAAGACACACACAGCCACACATTCACACTCAGGCGGCCTCATTTCGTTTCTAAAGCCATTCTGCCCTAAGCAGGTAATTAGTGTAACAGGGTGCAGCCAAGCAGGGGCCCCCAAGAGGGATTTGTATGGGGTCCAGAACTCAGTGTCCAGGAAATACTAGAAAAAAATATATATAGGAGGTCCTCACCCCTACCAGTATGAGCTGGGGGGATGGGACACATGAAGCAGGGCCACTGAGAGCTGTTTTGCACAGCAACAGCTTTGCAGATAACCTGTAGAACGGTCATTTAACACATCTATGACCTTTAACTGGTTTCATGGATATGTTAAACAGCTGTGGCCCTGCGTTCAGCCAGGGGGATGGGAGTGACTTCAACCCACCAAGCAACTGGGAGGCAGCGCCCCCTGGTTACAGCGCCTGCGTAAGAACTTGGAGATGATTGGCTCCACGCCACAGGGCCACACCTGCCCGGACTTACTGCGGCAGCCCCGTGAAGCTGAAAGGACACGGGAGTGCTGGCAGCTGTGGCCAATTGTGGGCGGAGTCAGGAATGGTGCCACACAGAAACCGGCGCTGGGATTTAAACCCAGGGGCTGCAGCCACGCGGCATCTTTTGGGGACCATGCAGCTTGGGTTGAGAAGAACCACGGCCTTCGATTTCTTTTTCTGAGAGACAGTACCCAGACTGGGCAGAGGGGGAAGGAAGGACTGTGCGTTTGTGGGTACTCTAAAGGACTCTGAGATCTCGGTGAAGACACTAAGTTATTACTCTTAAGTTTGTGTAACTCTTTAAATAACCCCTTTCCTTTTCACCAGTCTCTGGCATTGAGAGACGTCTTTCCCCCCCGGGGTGGGCAAGGCGAACCTTGTATGGGGTGGGGGACCCCCCAAGCACGAGAGGGGGTGTCCACCCGCACCCCCTGCCGTCTGTTCTGTAACTGCAGCACCTGAGCCCACAGTGCGTGGGGCTTACACAGTAACGTGGGAATACTGAAATGGTGGCCGGCCAAAGTCGCCTGACCACAACTTTAGAATTCTAGGTTTTTGGTCTTTATAAGAAGTTAATTTTCTCCTCAGTAGCCCCTAAAACACTGTGAACTTTGTGGGAATTTTTGAATGAAAAATCCAGAAAATTAATTTTTTAAGCGAAAGCCAAACGTCTGGCACACTGCCCGCCCATTTTCCACCTAAACTTCCACCCCCTCCCTGGATGAGTCCCCACCCGCTGGTCACTGTGGCCGGCGCAGCCGCACACGGCCAACCGCCCAGACGCCAGCGGCCTCTGAGCGCACAGTGTTGGGTGATGTGAAGCCCAGAGTCGAAGAACATTTTGGTTTTAAATATCTCATCTTGAGCCTGTGTGAGAGCAACATGTTTCTGAAAGTGTCTGGCTCCGGCCATTGTATCGAACGAAAGAGCCTACGGGCCAGAGGCCATTTCAGGTTTACAGCACGTACTCCGTGATTACAGTACGCTCTTTTAAAAGGAAAAAGAAAAGTTGGTTGGATGTTTTGATTGAAGGGACCATATCCCAAAACGTGTCTTTTTTTCCTATTCACCTGACAAGTATTTGCGGAAGGCCTGCCTCCAGCCAGGCCGCTGCTGGGCAGCAGGTCAGGGGTCTTGCTCACCCTCCACCTCCCATCGGCAAACCTCACTGATCTCGCCTCCAAACTGTGGCCAACCACCCCCCCCGCCACTGCTCTCAGTCCCATGGGCCCCCTTCAGGTCCCCTCGCCTCTCGGTGACACCAGCCCCAGCCCCCCAGGTGCCTCATACCCCCACTGCCTGCTGCAGCCCTGCGCCCCCGAGCAGCCAAAGGTCCTTCAAACCCAGAGTCAGACCTCGTCCCTCCCCTGCTTGCCCCCAGCGGCCTCTCTAACACTCAGAAGAAGACCCAAGTTCTCACCCCCCTGCTCAATCTCAACCCCAAGCCAGTGAGTGTAGTAGCCCCCCACCCACAACACGTGTTGACGGGGTGAGTGTGGGCCCCTCCCATCTCCGGCAGTCACAGCGAGGGGAGCAGCGAACCCCCAGACAGGACTCCCCAGGCCAGGAGTTTGAGACAGCAGGAATGTCAGCAGGGGGCTTCATCAGCACGTGGTCCCAACAGGCACCCATGTTTTATGGGCATGGGCACCCAGTGTGGGAGAAGCAAGGTCACCTGGCTGGTGGTGGCGGGGCCAGAAGTGGCCCCAAGAACCCCAGCTAAGTGCTCTGTCCCCTGCTGTTGTTTTCGCGACCCCAAGGCAGTGGGGGGCCAGTCAGATCCCCACCCCACGTGCCCCACCCCACCCACCCACCTGGCCCAGGGGAAAGGCAGGGCTCCACCCAGGACACCCAGCTGTCTCAGGCCCACTCCAGGGTGGGGTGCCCAGGGCAGCCCCGTGCACACCACACCTGGGACACGCAGGTGGGGCTGTCCCGATGCCATCTCCTGGGCCTGGCAGGCAGAACCTGGGATGCCCGCCCCCCAGGGAACATTCCTCGGCCTCAGGGCGGGACGGAGCACAGAGAGATGGAAGGCAAGGGTGAGGCCCAAGCATGGTAAGCCAAGCACACAGATAAGAAACACCCAGTGAGAAGACGGGGGCACCCACATAAAAAAATGAAAGGAATAAGATCAGAAGGGCTTGCAGAGGCTGCTGGGGACAGAGCAGGGGGAACAGAGTGATAACTCAGCCCCCAGGTCAAGGTCGGCTGCCCCCAATCAAGGGAGGCCGAGAGGGAAGGAAACAGCTGAACTTGGGCAGTGAAGTGGCCTTGGGGTGACGGTCACAGCTTCATTGAAGTTGCCATTTTCCACAGATCGCAATTTCTGCACCTGGAGCAGACTTCTGCTCCCGCGTGGCCACTGGCTCCTTGCCAAAGCCCCTCACCTGCCCCTGGAGGCCGGTCCTGGGCTGCCCGCCACCTTGAACTGCAGTGAGGCAGGAAGGTGGTGGCCCATTTCCGAAGCTGCTCCCCCATCCCCCAGGCCCTGGTCCCTCCCCTCTGTCTTCAACGCAGTGGCAAATGAAGCAAGAACCAAAGCAACCACCTGGAAGGGTTCTCCACGTCCCTTCCTCTCCTCTCCTCCCTCACAGATTTTAATTAAGGGTTTACTTGCAAAAGACCTAGCTCTATTGAGCGAAATCCTTGGACCCCTTTTATATTGTCTTATATGTTGCTTTATGCTAGGGCGCCAGTAAAAAGTTAATTATAACTTCTAAATGCGCCATTACCAGGCCCTTGCCTTCCTCCCCTGCCCGGCTCTGCGGAGGGCGGTGCCACTTAATGTGCTGGTCCAGCCTGTGCCCTGCAGCCCTCTCCGGGCAGATTCAACCACCGCCTGCCCAGCCCCTTGGGCACCAGGCTGGGCCAGGCTCTGAGGACCCGCAGGAGGAAGGGAGCTGGGCAGGCCAGCCCACTGGGGTGCCCACAGAGGCCCAGCAGGTGATTCGAGTGAGTGGAGAGGAGCACAGGAAGGGCAGACAACAGTGGGGGCGAAATAATAAGAGATGGCAGCGGATACCTGCCTGGGAAGGGAAGGGAGAAGGGGGCGCAGGAGCTGAGGGGGAGAGGGTCTCAAACACCACCCTGGAGGGCTGCACCTTACAGTAGCCTGTGGGGACGGGTCTGAGGTACGGGAGTTCAGTTTGGGATGGAATGAGTCTGAAATCCTGGCAGACAGCCAGGAGGAGGTGTCTCCTGAAAAGCCAGAACAATACCCTGGCAGAATCTCAAAGAAAGGTCTAGGGTGGGGAGAGAGACGGAAGTGTTCTGTAGGTCTGGGTGGGAGAGACGGCTGGGGGGACCATGAGCAGGAGACCAAAGGAGATGGGGAGCGGGGTGCCCAGAGAGGGAGGTGTGGAAACGGGGGAGGAGAACCCCAGTTGGAAGGGTCAAGCAGAGAGGCCAGGAGAGAACAAACCTGCCTGTGGCCTCTGGGGGTCACCCCCAAGACCAGGGCAGGAGTGAGGCTGTGGGTGCTGGGGCCACAGGAGTGAGGGTGCAGAGGCACAGGCTCCTTCCTCCTAAATGGAGGGTTGGGGGTGGAGGGAGGGGGAGGCCAGCCCGGCACCTGCCCAGCACAGACATCAAAAGCAAGAGTGGGCTTTCTGGCATCTTGCAAATCCTGGCTCATGAATTGACAGGTTCAGAATTCAGCTGTGTGTCCTCGTGGAGAAGAACGGCCCCCAACCCTGCCCGCCACACGCACACACACACAGGACGACGGCTGGGCCGGTGCGCCTGGGGAAGGGGCACGTGGTGTCCTTCTAAGGGGCTGGGCGCGCCCAGGACCGACNCCTGCCTGTGGCCTCTGGGGGTCACCCCCAAGACCAGGGCAGGAGTGAGGCTGTGGGTGCTGGGGCCACAGGAGTGAGGGTGCAGAGGCACAGGCTCCTTCCTCCTAAATGGAGGGTTGGGGGTGGAGGGAGGGGGAGGCCAGCCCGGCACCTGCCCAGCACAGACATCAAAAGCAAGAGTGGGCTTTCTGGCATCTTGCAAATCCTGGCTCATGAATTGACAGGTTCAGAATTCAGCTGTGTGTCCTCGTGGAGAAGAACCGCCCCCAACCCTGCCCGCCACACGCACGCACACACAGGACGACGGCTGGGCCGGTGCGCCTGGGGAAGGGGCACGTGGTGTCCTTCTAAGGGGCTGGGCGCGCCCAGGACCGACCTGAGGCCGGTGCTCCCGCCACCCACATGCTGGGACTGTTGCACCAGACACCGGAGAGGCCAATGTTTCATTCGAAACAAAGATTTCAGTGTTGCTTTTATTCAATGCTACCAAATAATGCACGCTTTTTGCAAAAAACCACGGTTGGGGGGGGCGGAGACAGAGAACCACGAAGCAGAAGATAAAACCTCTCTCAGCACCCGCACAGGGACCAGAGTTCCGGAACGTGGTGGAGCCATTGCCCTCTCTGGCCTCGCTGCCCCCTCCACTCTGCAGCCCAGGCCTCCGACGGCGTCTTTACAGGTCCCTCCCCTGCACTGAACTCCCAAACTCCCATCACCCCTGGAATCAGGGGTGATTCCACACTCCTGTCCTGGGCCCTCAGGGCCTGTGCAAACTAGCACCCCTTCTGTGACCCTCCTCACCCAACACTTGGCTTGCTCCTGCTGCAGGGCCTTTGCAGCCAGCCTGCCCTCGGCCTGGAGGGTTGCTCCTACCTCTGCCTCATTCTCCTCCTCCAGCCCTCATCCAAGGTCACCTCCTCCGGGAGGCCTTCCCTGATTGCACTCAGGCACCAGCGGGTGCCCTGGGCTGGCGCTCCATAGATGGTGCCCTTACTGCCTCTTGTGTATTCTCGAGCCACTGTCCGCCCATCACCAGAATGTGAGCAGGGCCTGTCCCTGTCCCCACTGTCACCCCAGTGCCAGGGACATGCCTGGGACACGCCTGGCACATAGGAAGCTCTCAGTGAGGTACACTGAAGAGACGAGTATTTCCTTCCAGTATCTTCCGAGAGCGTGTGCTGTTGGCACAGCTGAGGTCAGATGCCCACGTTTCTCAGGAAATCCACACGTGTTTGCATACAACCTCTCCCACTGTTCTCCCAGCCTACACAAACAAGCCCTGGGCGCGGTCAAAGGTGCCCACTTCTGTGGGACCGACCCGCGGCCCCTGCTGTCCCCAGAGGGAGCAGTGGACCGGGGCTAGTTGCCAGCCCTAGGGCAGGCCCCCTACAGCCAGCATACCTTCATCGTTCCCCCCAGCCCAGCGAAGCCTCAGAACCGCTTATGGGGGTGGGCAGGGCACGGGGAGTCCTCCACTCCCATTTGAAATGAGGCCGCTGAAGCTCATGCAGGACACCTGGCTGCCACAGCCCCGGGCAGGGGGCAGACCCGGGACCTCTGCGACCAAAGGCGCAGCCCACGCCTCAAGGGGAGCTCCAGAGAGGATTCACCCTGAGAAGAACCAGGAAGGCGAGCCAGACAGAGGCACCAAGAGCTCAGCCCCAGAGCCTGACTGCCAGGGCTGGAATCCCAGCTGGGACCCTGTGTGGGCCTGGGCAAGTCGCCCCTTCTCTGGGCCTCAGTTTTCTTCTCTGTAAAATGGGGGTGACAGTGGTCCTGCCCCCTCCCATTGTCAGGGGGGTGAAATGATTTGATGATACTAACAGGCAAAAAGAGCAGCACCGAAGGGCTCAAAGAATCGGGGGACTCATCCGCCCCGCAGACACCAGCTCTCCGTAAACACACACCTGTGCAGGAGCACCTGGAGGTGGCCAGTGAGTGCACGGCCCACCTCTTGGCCAGGAGGACCACATCCCTGGGGACTGGACGGCCAGCCCACAGAGGAGCGTTTCCCTTTGTGCCTCGGACAAGTGCCCCCAAAGCTGGCTGCAGCGGACGTGGATAAGCCAGGGCCAACTGAGGCTCCACTGACACGCAGGCTGCTGGCCCACCCATCCAGGTCAGAGCAGCCTCTGGGCCAGGTGTGGGACATGCCACCCCCACCCCTGAGTGACAGCGCAGCTCTGAAAACACCCGAAGGCAGCAAAGGGGAGCAGCCCCAGGGGGAAACCTTCTGTAAAAAACCCCTTTGTAAGCTCACCCTCCCCACCCCCAATAACTTAGGAGAATAAATACATCCAACTCCAAATGCAAATTAGGAAGAAGGCCCCTACACTTCTGTTCTGACTTCTGTGACGAGGCAGGTGGGGGGGGGGGTCATCCCAAAGGGCCCAGCCCACCGTGCCAGCCCCCCAGGACCCTGGTCAGGCCCCCACTCCAAGCCCCAACCTCTGGCTCCAGCCGCAATGGCACAGCACGCCTCCTCTCAGGCCCCTAAAGGCGTGCTTAGGCCCCCCGTGCTCCCTCAGCCCGGCGGCGGGGCCCTCTCTGCACAAACCCCAGCCCCTCTGTCGACTCCAAGTTGGCTCCTCCCTGGGGCCGGCGCCTGCCAGGGCAAGCTGCGGAGATGCCATGGCACCAGGAGCCATCCCGCTGAGCAGGCAATGCGAGTCCACTCCTTCACCACACCGAGGGGAGCATGTGGGCCTGCACATCCGAAACAGTCTTCACCCTGAGAACCTCAGTGCGAGGGAGCAAGGTGGGGAGCAGCATCCTCTTCTGTCCAATAAGGATCCACCCCAAGCACCTGTTCCCAAAATTCAACTGGGCGGTGGCCCTAGGGAGCCTGGCACACCAAGACTCCAGTCCCCTGCCCTGGACACGGGCTCTGGGCCCAGTTGAGTGAGGCCTCCTGTCCTTTGAGAATAAGAAGCCAGGCTCAGACAGGGTCCCTCCCAGGAGGCGGCCCAGACCCCGAAGCAGCTCCAGGCAAAATGAGAAGCCTGGGGCAGGCCCACCCTGCAGGGGCCCTGTCCCACCCCAGCCTTCAAGGGGGTCAGCCCAGGCGGGGCCCTTGCTTAGAATGTCCCATTTGGAAAATCAATATTGAAAGCTCTGAGCCTGCCAAGCAGAGGAGAAGCCCTTGCTTGTAAATATTTGTCTCAGCCGGCAAAGCCGGCCTCTCGCTCCCCGCAGCTGCTGCCTCGCTCCTGTCTGCTCTGCTCACGCCGCTCCCAGCTGACTGCCCAGCAGGACCCCCTCCGGGCAGGCGGACGTCCAGCAGGGGAGCTGGGCGGCACCTGGAGGTGGCCAGCCCTGCACCCTCGCCTCTCAGATGGCAGCCAGCATACAGGGCCACCTGGGGCCAGTCCATCTGTGTCCCCCTCCCCTGGGGACTCGTGGTGAGGTTTCTCTAGATTCCAAACAAGCAGCCTTCCCCAGGGGACACCTGGGACCTACCTATGTCTTTCTTATTCAGGAAGAAAGTAAAAAGCCACAAAGCCCTGGGGGCACGCTTGCAAATCACGGCCCACCACCCTAGACAGCTTGCTGCCTGTGCCCACACCCGGTCCCCAGGCCCCTGCTTTGGGCCCCAGAGGCCCAGGGGGTCCCCTTACTGGGGAAGCCATGGAGGGCGGTAGGTGGCCAAGCCAGTGTGAACCCGCTGAGCGCCTGCCCTGGCATCACCGTGCCCGGGCAGCCGTTCATCCACCCGCCTGTTCAGCCATGGGCTCTCCCACTCACTCATTCATCCCCTGTTCATTTAGCACCTACCTGTACCAGGCACTGGGGGGCTGGACATGCCAGTGGACCAAGACACAGCTGGGAAAAATCCCTCAGGGAGGGGGGTCTCCTGGGCCCCAAACCCCCACACACAAATGGGAAGTCCCAGCCAGACGAGGGCCAGGGTGGGGGAGTTCGAGAGCAGTGACCTGGTCCGGAGGTCAAGGACGGCTGCCCCAGGCAGGTGGGGGACAGGCAGGCAGAGGCTGGGGGGGGCGGGCAGAGCAGGGAGGAAGGACCGCCACGCAGGGGCAGCCCCGGGCCTGGACTTGGGCAGAAGCCCCCGCCTCCCGGCACCTACCAAGCCACTCGTTGAACTTCTTCACCTCGCTCGGGAGCCCCAGCTCCGTGAAGTCTCCGGCGTGGATGAGCACGTCGCCGTAGGGCATCTGGATGGGGTCCGTCCGGGAGTGGGTGTCAGACACGCAGACGAAGCGGGTGTAGCCGGGCGGCTTGGGGGCGTCGTGAGGCACGGGGTCCACCCTGCGGGGACAGAACACAACGTGGTCACGGCCACGGTCACGGGGCCGTGGGACTGTCTGCAGACCTGTCTTTGTGATAAGGAGGGTAAGGTGTTTCCAACTCCAAAACCAGTGTTCACCCCTTGGACGCACGCTGGACGCCAGTGAGAATGCAGGGACCCACGTCCGGGTTGCAGGTGACGGAAATGAGTCCCCAGAGCTGTGCAGGGCACAAGCAGCAGCCGAGGACAGCCCCAGGAGATGGGGGACTCCGAGGGAGGGCGTGAAACAAAAGCACCAGACAGGGGCAGCAATTTTTCCACCTGTGTGGTGGTCTGACCCTCCTGAGAACACGGGCCACCCAGGGGGTGTCGGAGAGCGGTTCTGGACCCAGACCAGACTTCCCAACCCCAGCTCTGCCACTTCTTGCTAAGTGTGGCCAGAAGCAGAACGCTTGGCCTTGCCTTTTGCTTGGCGGAGCCAGTGGCCCGTGTCCCAGGGAAGAAGGGCCCGCCCCTGCCCCACCCCCCCTCGCTGCTCTCCGCTGAGTGACTCTGCCAGGCTCAAAACTCTTAACAGGCGGCTCTCACCAAATGAGTATGCCGCTGGAGGAGTTAGTTGTGTTTAAATCTAATTATGCGGCAAACCAAAAGCAGGACCATATCAGTTACATAAATACTTTTAAAGACATCTTTCTAATTATCCTTTTTTTTCAGACAATATACTTCAAAGAAATTTAATTAACACCTTACGAGAGAAGCGGGTTCAGCATGCTAATGTGCAGGGCGCATGTGCACACCCGGCCTGCCGCCGACGGAGGCACCGAGCCAGCCTCTCCCCATCACGGTTGGCACTGATCCCACCGGGGCGGAGAGCAAAACTCCCCAAGTGAGTCCAACGATGACCACAGGAGGGTGCTGGGGGCATCTCCTCTTCCCTCTTCATTCATTCATTCACTCACTCACTCATTCACATGTTCACTCAACACAGCACCTTCTGGCCACGCCTGTGTGCCAACCCCTGCGCTCAGTGCCGGGGCCGCAGGGATGACCCAGGCGTGATCCCAGGCCAGGGACCCCTGACTTGGCCAGTCAGTGACAATGAAGCCACCAGCCTTGATGGGGCAGCAGCGGGGATGGGAGCCAGAGAAGGAGGTGGTGCCTGAGCCGATCTGGAAACTCAACTCTCCTTCTCAGTAATTCCCGCCACTCCTCTGTCCTCAGGGTCCTTCCCTCCCCTACCCCACCCCCATAGGGCAGAGGGTCTTGCAGGTAGCTCGTCTCTGAACCCACCTGTACACCCTGCCCGCCCCAACACAGCTATTGAACCAAGGGCAGCCAATCACTACTGGGCTATTGGCCCAGCACAGGGACATGAATGAGCCAATCAAATTCACTCATTCACTCATTCATTCACACACACACACACACACACACTGAGGTTGTGGGCATGCCAAGTGAGAGACAAAGAGAGACAAAGAAGGGGGAGGGAGCGAGAGGCCACCTGCAGAGCCACCCCCATCCCCAGAACCTCCCCTCCTGTGAGTCCCTTCACAAGGAGCCCCCTGCCCCCACCAGCATCACCAGCCCTCTGCCGGGCCCAGGCTCTTTAATTAACTCTGTTCCTATTTCCCTCCACCCTGAGGCTTCTGAGCTCACTGAAGATGCAAGCCTACTCATCCCCAGAGAAAAAATAAAGACTCATTTCCCGGCACTGGCCTCAGGCTATCTGGATGGTAACAAACACTGAGCCCGTAACAGCCCGAAAGAGAGGGACGGTTCCTGAGAACTGGGGGTGCGTTATCACTCCCCGAGCATCCGCACTCTTCCCCTGCACAGGGACCGAGGGGCAGGGAGCTAAGGGGTGTGCCCATTTCACGGAAGGAGAAACTGAGGCACGGGAAACACTGCCTTGCCTAGGACCTCAGCTGTGGGAGCCAGCAGAGCAGAAAATGTAAAGCCAGTTTCCGGTTCCAGAACCCACACCAGGCTGGACTAGGGCCTGGCCCTCGCCCCTGTCATTCAGTCAACAATCTGCAGACGAAAGCGCCTCTTAAATGATGGGCGCCTGCTAGACGCAAGGGGCATACCCATGGCCGCCTCCTGGAGCTCCTGGAAACTGAGCCTGTGTCTGGGCTCGAGGAGAAAAACAAGAAGAGTCGAGGTGTGGAGAACGGGCGAGGGAGTGCACGAACCAGGGGATGGGCGGCGGGCTGGGAGGCACCGTTCGATGCCTGGACCCAGCAGCGTCTGAACCCAGAGCCCGAACCGGACTTCCTGGCCAATTACCGGAGCCAGTAAACCCTCTTTTTCCCTTAAGACCATTTAAGTTGGGTCTCTCGCATTTATGATGGCAACACCCTCCGCGTCACAGCAGCCCCAAGGAACTGAGGCGCCAAAAAGTCAGACCCATGTCCAAGGCCACAGCTAGGCAGTCAAAGAGCAGACTTGAGCCTGGGCCTTCACGACGGGGTTTGGGCATCAGACCTCAACACCTTCCTGGGACACCAAGTGGTTATTTCCCAGTGATGTTCTGCAGGGACCTGCGAAGGCCGTTGCGCGCACGCGCTCTCTCTCTCTCTCTCTCTCTCTCTCTCTCTCTCTGAGACCTGAGGCCCACGGCCTGTCCCCCGCCTAACGAGGGGCCTTCCCCCGGAACCAGGGGCACAGCAGTGGTGAGACCCAGGGTGCACTGCAGCTCAGCACCCCCCTCACTGGCCCCTGGGCCCTCCCAGCCCGGTCCTGCCTGGTGAGGACGACCCACTCACGCCTAGAGCCGTGGTGAGATCTGATCTCAGAGGACCTTCAAAGTTGCCCCCCTTTCAGGGACGTGCCCCCACCCCCACCCCCCACCACAGCCCAGTCCCTGTGCCCCGGTCCCCATCATGGCTGCTCTTTCCCATGAGCATCAGCTTCCTGCAGATGCAGCTCCTGGTGCCAAGACCTCCCACGGGCATCAGAAGCAGAGGCCCGCCTCCCCTGTCTCCCTGTTTCTGGGGACAAGGGGGGCTCTGAAGGGGGGGCAAGGTGCAGAGGGCTCCTCCCTTCGAGCTAGATTCCAGCTACACCTCCAGCCATGTGCTGGGGCACTAACCATGGTGTTTAAGAATGGGAGAATTCTCCAGTCCCCTCCTCTCACTCTACAAGTGGGGAAACTGAGGCCCAAAGGAGGGGCAGTAACTCACCGGCTCAGTGTTACACAACTGCCCAGCGCTTTCCCACAAAGCCCCGGTTCCAAGATGACCCTGCCAGGCTGCCCACCTGCATCTCCGCGCCGGCCCCTCCTCCCCACCCCCTGGCCTTTGCTTGTGCTGGTTCTCCAAGTCCAGGGGTTGTGCCACCTCCCCCAGGAGGCCCTCCTTGATCTGCTGCACCGCCTGGGCCATGCTCCCTGCCTCCTCCTGCCTCCTTTGCTTTCTTCTTCCTGCTACATGGCTTGAGGGACCAGCCTGTGCTGGTGGAGGGCAGGGGCGCTTAGAAAACCGTCCCACAGGTGAATGTATAAACCACAGGCTGAAGCGTGTGCCGTGAAGCGGAAGCCTATGTGTGCCTGGAGCTGGGGCAGGGGGCTGAGGGAGGGAGAGAGACCTGGTCAGGCTCAGGGAAGGCCTCCCCGGGAGAAGGGACGCCCGAGTGAGGTCTGAAGAGTGAGTCGGTGTCAGCAGGGCAGAGAGTCAGGGAGGCAGAGGGAACAGCATGGGCGAGGGCCTGGGTGGGAAGAATGGGCCGTCCAAGGAAGCAAGAAGCAGCCACTGCTCCCGGGGCCCTTCAGCACGGGGGGCTGGATGGGGCAGAGAGCCAGGCAGAGCCGGGGTCCAGCACTCCTGCCTCGTCCCCTCCCCACTCCCCCCCCACCCTGACTCCAGGCTGACGCTCTCTGTCTCCTGGAGACATCTCAGCAAATGGAGGGGCTAGAGGCCACAGGGTCCCTTCTGAAGCTTCCGTCTCACTGAAAAAGGGGATCCGCACAGCTGGGGGGGCTGGGAACACAAAGGGGCCACCCCAGGCCTGGCACTCGGCCGGGCCCCACCCCGTGCTGCACCCCCCAAGAGCCCCCAGAGCTCACTGCTCTTGGAGAGTCTTTGAACCGGGGGGCTCAGGCGTCCACCAACAGGACTCTTTCTAAAAGCCAGAGAGAAGAAGCACAAGCCTGGCTCCAGCGCCCCTCCCCCAGCCCTGGGCACCTGTGCAACGGACCCCCAAGATGACCCTGTCCCACCAGCAGCGCCCATCTTCTCACCTACCACCAGGCTGCACGGCCACCCGCCCACCGAGGACAGAAGGCTGGTGGCCGCAGGGGCTCTGCCAGGCCACTGCAAAGGTTCGTGGGCCCCAAGGGCAGGGCCATCATTCTCAGGGCCTGAAACCCAGAGGCCCAGGGCCAGAGATTCATGACTCGGGCAAAGGCAGCCTCGTTACCACCGGGGTCTCCGGGGGCTGCTGGGCGAATCACGAGGCTCCGCCGGAGGCCGCATTTGGACTGCCACTGCTGTTATTAAATATAAATTGTGGATTTATTAAATAAGGCCCCCTCACTCCCTCAGCCCAGAGACAAAGCCCAGGGCGGTGATACATCACGTGTCGGGGAGTGGCATCCATCTCCCGCATCTGCCTCTGTGGAGACGCGCCATGGAAACCCGCACGCTTCCCCGGCGCTCGGGGCCTGGGGGCTGAGGGAGGGGCCGGGAAGCAGCAGCCCCCCAAGTCCTTGCCTGGCCCTGGTTTCACCCAGCTTTGTGCAAAGTTGTGTTTCAGAACCCTGAACGAGGAGTCAGGAACTGGGCTTGGTACCTCCTCTTCCCAGGCTCTCTGCACCAGACTGCCCACAGAGGCCTGGTCCCACCCCACCCCGGGCCGCACAGAGCAGCCGGGGCGTGGAGATGGGCAGGCCCGTGGGAATCTGCTCTGGCTGCTCAGCTGGGTGACCACAAGAGAGCCAGTAAGCGTTTCTCCAGAGCATGTCTCTCCACCGTGTCCCGTGCCTTTACTGGCTTTATGACAGGCCTGCCATCTGCCCCCCATGTGGGGGGTACTTACTCCGCATGGGCGGGGCTGGTGAGTAGGACGGAGGCAGGATTCACACCCAGGCAGACGAGCCCAGAGCTTGCATTTCTGACCAGCCAGCCCGGCGGCCACTCACAAACATCCTGAACGGATGAATACATGAATGAATGGACGGACAAACCAACAAACAACCAGCAGTCGCTGGTGAGTTAAAGGGGGAAATCACCCTCCTTCACTGCCACCCACTGTCCTCGCTCAGGACACAGTGGGGCCGCCCTCCACCGAGCTCTCAGATGCCCTCCTGCCCCAGCCCTCTCCAGCTTGCTGCCCCCGCCTCATCCTCCTCTGGGTCTCAGCCCAGGAGCCACCTTCTCCAAAGGGTCCTCCCTCAGCCCCTCAGCCTGCTCTCCAAGGACTGGCTAGTTCCCTTGGTCTGCGCTGGGGCTGGGGCTGCTGTGTGTCTGTGGGGACAGGCAGAGGCGTTGACAGTGACAGCTGTGCCTGGTGCTACTCGACATGGTGGTGTCCTGCACGGTGCCTGGGGACACACTGTGTGGGCATGCACACGGCCGTGTGGGCACGTCCATGTACACCACCACTCCTGCTGTCCAGTGTCCAGGGACCCCAGGCATGGCCACTTCCAGCCCCGGAGGCCTGAGCCCACCAAAGGGAGCCTGGAAGGCCTCCCTGCCTGCCAGGCCTCAAGGTCCCAGACAGCAGCATGCCTGAGACCCAGGGCTGTCCATCTGTCCTGCCCTCTGGCCCTCCAGTGGACATCGGAGGCAGTTTCCCAAGCAGGAAGCTACCAGCAAAACATGGGTGCTCCCAGCACTGGCCCCCGCCCCAGGCCTGGAGCCCACCTGCCCTCCCCAGCCCCTTCTTCCGCAAATAACATCTCTGGGCCCGCTCTTGACCACAGAGGACAGGTCCTGAGGGAACCACACAGTAACGAGAGGCAGCACCCACCACCCACCCCAGCTCTGGGCTGGAGGCAACCCACGGCAGCTTCTCTACGGGGCCGTCGGGCCGGACTTTCTGGTCTCCCCAAAGAGACAGCCTCTGGGACCCCCACCTGTGAGTCAGTGCTCACGGGCCTAGCAGAAGGTGGCGCCTGTGCCCTCACGTGGGTGGTGACCCAGCCTAGCTGTCTGGAGGGCCAGCTTGGGAGACCACATCTCTACCAGGGCTCTGACCTCCCTGCACTGATGCCCACAGACACCCACAGAAACCCACAGATGCTGAAAGGACCCCCGTCCAGAGAGAGCCCTGGTCCGAGACCAGGGCCGGCTCTGGGCCTAACCAGCTGTGTGCACCTGCGTGGGTCGCCTCACCTGTCCGGGCCTTGTTTCCTCGCCAGGCAAGCCCAGCGGTGCAGGGATGAAGGGGGCGGGGTCTTCCAGGAACACAGGAAGCTGCCGGGGCAAGGCCAGGAATCCCCGTCTCCACCCTGGGCCACCCGCACCTCTCCAGACAGCAGAGAAAACCCAAAAAGGGGACAGCGTCCCCCTGGGCCCACAGGCCGGCTCGTGCTCTCGCCACAACCTCACTGCCTGGGGGTACCCCCGGTATTTCCCATCAGCCCCAGGGGGCAGGGGGCAGGGCGCCCCAGTCCTTTTGGGAAGTGTCTCTGCTTTCTCAAAGGAAGCGTGTTGGGGGTGGGGGGACCCGGACAAAAGGGAGGGGCAGCGGGCGGGGAAGAGAGCCAGCCCCAGACCCGGGTCCAAACCCACCCTGGGCCCGTGGCAAGTCCCTTCCCTCCCTGGGCCTCAGTCTCCGCGTCTGTACAGGGAGGAACATGGGTCAGATCAGAGTGTCCACCCAAACACCAAGAAGGGGAGGCCGCAACTCAGTGCCCCCCCCCGCCCCCTCGCGCCCCCACCAGGCTGCCCTGAGGACGCGCGGGCCTGGGGTTGCCAGGCCTTTTCGGGTTTGTAAAGCAACACCAAGAGTCTGGATTTTTACATGCAGTCACCTCATTTTTTAATATTTGTAAAACATTCCCCCCGCCAAAGGAAACAGGACTCGGGGCCAGACTCGGCCACAGGCCGAGGCTCTCCAACTCCTCACCCGCCCTTCCCAACTCGGAGCCTGGTGACCCTGGCATCCCTGGCATCCCAGCATCTCCTCAGTCCCGGAGCCCCAGACAGACGGCGGGCCGAAGCCCCAGCCTAGCTGCCGCCCCCGCCCGCCCCTCCACCAGCCGCCCACTTACATCTGCACGTGCGGTGGCTGGAAGCGGCCCTGGTTGATGTTGTAGAAAGTGAAGGCTTGGGTGGGGTTGGAGCTGTACTCGTCCACCTCGACGAGGAGCCGGCTGTGCTGGTGCCGCCGCGCGGCCATCACGTGAGACTGGGAGAACGCCATGCCCAGGCCACAGGGCAGCAGGGCCAGGGCCTCTGCCTTCAGAACGCCGGGGTCCCACCTAGCGCGCCACATGGACCTCCGCTGGCCGCCCGGGCATCTCCTGCCGCCGCCGCCGCCGCCCGGCCCCGAGCCAGAGCTGGAATCAGACTGAGGAGACGGAGCAGAACCATGCGACAGTTAATCTGTTTGGGATTTGCTTTATTTAATGTCAGATGAAGATTTAGAAAGAGGGAGAGGGCGGGGGGACAGGAAAAAAACACAGTCGTACAGCTCAAAAACTCATTACAAATCTTTCCAACTCAGCAGTTTGATGAATATACTTTGGTAAAAAGAAAAGGGAAAGGAGGGAGAGGACAAAAAAAAAACCCACAACGCCCTGGACGGATGCACGCATGGTCCAACATGTTTAAATACTTAAGACTTTTTTTTGGCCTTTGAAAAAATCCTTCACAACCCACCGGGTTACCCAGAGATGGGTCGGGATAATGGCAGGTATTCTGCAGACAGACAAGGGGAGTTCCACTCCATGGAATTAGAGAGTAGGAAGGGCTCCTCTCCCAGCGCACCCCTGCCCCTCGGTCCCCCAAACACACCCACTCCCACGGGGCCCCACACCCACATCCCTGCAAGCCCGAACAGGTGGGGCGGGCGGCACAGGCGCAAATTCCTTCCTCAACATCAGTGTTGCCTACAGACGTCTGTTCGCCGGGCCGGCGAGGGGATTTTCCCGGAGCGCCATCCACCAGCTCGGCTCAGGGGGTGGCCTGGGTGGGGAGGGGAGGGGGGCAGGTATCTACCTTTAAAGGGAAAAAAACTTCCCCAGTGCCTTTTAAGGATCTCGGGAATTCCGTCATCACTTAGAATCACGGTTCGTAATGCTATGGGGTTTTTTTTATTTAATTTCCTTCATTTGAAAGTGGATTTGCACTTGTAGGTGCCGGGCCGGAGCACCCCTGAGACCGATCCCCAGTCGGCTACGTCAAGTCCCGGGACGCTGCTGTCCCGCCCACAGCCCCCACGGAGGCCGTCGATTTGTCACTCATGATTATTTTTTTAAACTGCTTAAATAAGAAATGCCTCGAACATTGTTTTTGCTTTGTTTTGCTTCCATTTTCGGTCGTTAAGACCCTCCAATGGCTCGTTGGTACTGCGTTTCACCCCGGAGAAAACAGCGCCGTTGAAACTGAGCCGGCAGCCCCACCCGGCCACGCCGAAGGAAGAGAAGCCCGTCCTTGGCACGTGGAGGAGAAATCAACACCGTCAGGAAACAAATTAGACTGGGGAAGGGACAAAAATTAGAGACTGGAGGACATTTTAATCATGAGCAAAGGAGAAATGGATTGCTAATTTTTTTTAAATCTCAGAAACCACGCCCGTACAAGGTGCCACAAATTGCGATATCCTTCTCAACACTACCCTCCCCTGCCCAACACACCTCACCCTGGTTTGCAACACACTTCTGTTCTCTCCACTTGGGAGGGCAAGGGGAAAAGTCTGCGTCTGCCCACAGGGTACACGGGCACGGCAGGGCGGGTGTCTCTGGAGGGGGAGCCGGGGCGGGGGGGTCCTGGCCCCAAACTCACAAAGCCTCTGCCATCCTGTCCGGGACCCAGAGAAGACCCTCAGGCAGCAGACCACGAGGTCCAGGGCTGCCACGATCCAGATCTGCACAGGGGTTTGAGCCCCAGCATCTCGCTGACTGGCAGCCGTGTGGCCTTCGGCCAACTTCCTACCCTCTCTGAGCCTCAGCTTCCTCTTCTGGAAAATGAGTTTAAAAATAATGCCACCTTCCGAGACAGCTGCGCAGGTTAAGTGAATGGGAATACTGGGCACAGTGCCTGGCAGCTCCCCAGCGCCCGGCTACTATTCACAGGAACTGCTATCATCACTAGTCCGTTCAGCGTGGTAACACATGTACCCGAGGCCTGCTGCAAGCGGGGCTGCCCAGGGACGGGCGTCTGGGGCGCACGGGTGTGCGGTGTGAGCAAAGGAGGCAGCTCCAGGAGCCCTGAAAAAGAGCCCGAGTTTTCTCAAGTGCCAGCTGCCACACGCCCCTGCTCAAAATCCTCCCCACGGCCCCCGCAACGAGCACTGCACCTCTCGGACCCCGAGGAGGGGGCGGGACCAGCCAGAGGTTCCGTTTCCTCGTCCACAGTGCGGAGAGAAGGCGAGCACCTCCCTCGGGGGGCCACGAAGAAGAAAGGAGGCGGCCGGGGCAGACTGCTCATCACCCAGCCCAGCACACAGTAGGTGCCCAATAAATGTTAACCATTGCCATGATTTCATCCTCCTCGTCCCCCCCAGGGCCTCTCACAGATACTCCAGAAATACTGAATTGGTGGATGGAAGGACGACAGAAGGAGGGATGGGCGGAGGCGCAGGCGGACAGAGGGTCTCGCCAGTCCCCTTCCCTGGTGCCAGTAAAGACCTGGGAGAGGGTGGGTGTCCAGAGGGCTCAGCTAAAGATGGAAGAGCCCATGGCCCCCTCCACCATTCCCACCTCACAAGCCTGCAAGGAGGCTGAGGAAGCCGGGCACAGCCCTTAGGAAAGCGGGGCTCCAGGGGCCTCCGCCCACCCCTGCCCAGAAGCAGGCGCCTGCGTGGCTGCATCGATGCCCGAGGACTGGGCGGCCGCCCGCACCAGGGGACTCAGCCAGAGGGGGCGGGCAGCAAGGAGTCCGGAGGCGCTCCGCAGTGAAATGCCGCATTTCACATAAACGGGGTTCGCCACGGGCCCTGCTCCGAGAAACCAGGGGGGACTGGGAATGCAGAGCCTCCTTTTAATGCCCACTTAATATTTATGGAGCTGCAGCAGCAGCCGCAGCAGCAGCCACGATGCACAGAACGCAGCGGATCCACCGAGGGGGAGCGCGGTTCCCGACAAACAGCCTCTAGCCGGGGAAGCGTTTACGCCTGGTCCACAAGACAACACAGCGAGCGGGAGACCGCAGCAGCAGCGGCGGCAGCGTCAGGAGGGGCGCTGGGGCCCACTGGGGAGGGGGCCTGGCTTCCACCCCTGCTCACGCCTCCCATCAGTGGACCTCGGGTCAGGGGGTGGGAAGGAAGTGGGACCAGAGAGCAGGATGGAAGGAAATGATGAAGGCATTCACTTATTCACCACGGCCCCGCCCCACCCCACGGGGCTGTCCCCGGTCAGGTGCCAGAAGGAACAGTAAACAGCACACCAGTCAGGGGACTGGGGGTGGGGACAATAAAGTAAACACAGGAGTAAACGAAAACGACACTGTCAGGTAAGAAGACGTACCTGGAAGGGGCAGACCAGGGGACGCAGAGACGAGTGATTGGGAGGAGGGGGACTGTCCCTTTGAGCTGGGTGATCAGAAAAGGCCTGTCTGAAGAGGTGATGAGAGGGTGCCAGGCCACACTTGGGCGGAGGGAACAGCAAGTGCAAAGGTCCCGAGGCACAGGGAGCCAGCCCCTAATTCATTGTTCTCCTTCTCTGCCACTGGCCTCCTTCTGCAACAGAGAGCCTGGGATCTGGCGTCGGGAGAAGCAGGGCTCAGGTGTGGTTTCGGATCACGCTGCGTGGCTGTGGGGCGCTGGCCCGGCCCCTTAGCCTCTCTGAGCTGCTGCCTCCTCTTTGGGTAACAGAGCGGGCGAAGTGAGCCTTGAGCCGGCCCTCCAACAAGGCCCAGTAGCCCCAGTGTTCAGTTCCTGAAATTTCTGGGTTGAACATTCTTGCTGAAAAGCTCCTGCAACGTTTCAGGCTGGCTTTTCCAAACTCTCATGGCCCAGGGCAATTTCCCATATCCCTGCAAAAGCATTTATCTGTGGGTCTGTCACCAGGGGCCACGAGTCCCACCAGCCCCGGGCTCTCCAGAGGGCGGCTCAGGTGTAGGCAGAGGCCAGCCCAAGACCCCACTGCTCTCTGACGGCCCCAGGGCAACCTGGTCCACCTCCTCCAGCAGCACCACCAAGGCCGGCTACACCCCAGCCTCCGGAATAAATGTCCTACAGCCTTCTTCCGACCAGACTGTTCCCTCCCTCATGCTGAACCTCCTCAAGGGCATCCCACAGCCCCCAGGGGAAGCCCCAGCCCCTCAGTAGTCTCCGGAGACTCGGAGGCCACTGGCCTCTGTCTCACACTGGGACGCAGCTAGCCCTCCCAGTGTCCCTGGCACAGCAGGAGCCCCGCCTCTGCTCTTCCCTCTGCCTGGCAGGCTCCAGGCACCGGCACACCCGTTTCCCAACTCAGGGACCTCTTCCTGACCTCCCCAGGCGGGGCCAGGCTCCACTCCCCGCCACTCCCCAGAGATTCTGTCACCAGAGTCCCGTCCTGCGTCCGAGCTGGGAGGACAGAGGATAATACGCACAGGAGCGAACGAACGGGAGAGAATCAGCACAGCCCTTGGGTCTCACAGCCCAGGACCGAAAGCAGCGTTAACAACCTCGGACCTCAGCTTTTCATCTGCACACTCGAGGATGCTGGAGTTGCTGGCCCAGAGCCACCGGAGGGTCCCTGGACATGGCGCCAAAGCAGCAGCTGGCCCAGGGCCCAGCGCGGTCAATGCCTCTTCCACTGCGGTTCGAAAGTTCCAACGAACCCCAGGAGCTCTGCCGAGAACCTCTGAGAATTAAGCAGTGATTTTCAGAAGCCGCCCGCCCCTGCCCAGAAGCCCAGGCTCCTGGACCCTGGGTCCCACCCACATCGGGGCAAGTCACCTGTTATTTCACTTTCCCGGTGTTGAGTTTGGACCCAAGCGGCACCCTCCCTCGGAGGAGTTTTTCTGAGCAAGCTCACCCCGCCCTCCCCCGGGGCACCGCAGGGCACCGCAGGCCACGGGCAGCCCTGAACCACCCGAGGCCCCTGCTTCAGGGCAGGCTCTGCTTGGGGACCCAAATGACTCAGGGTGAAACCTACCCTCCCAGGCCTCAGGGCCCAGCAGGAGCAGCCAGACTATTGAACAGAGCAGCTCTGAAGCCTGTCAGTAGGAGGGGAAGGGGAGGACAGCCTCAGGGACCCTGAGGGGGCCCCCACCAAACTGTCAGGCCAGCCAGCAATGGGCCCAAGGCCCCGAAAAGAGAGCCCACAGGGGCCTTGGCTCGTGGGGAGCATCTTGACGTTGGGTGGGGCTGGCGAAGAGTCACCAACAGTCCCAGCCCCCAAGTCACTCTGTGTGTGTGAGCGAGGCCTGCAGCATCTGCGGGCCCGCAAGGCTGCTACCCACAGACGAAAGATGGACTTCCTTCGCCTTCGGCCTGGCTTGAAGTGTCCACTCCTCCCTGACCCCGCCCCAGGGCTGGGTGGGCGCCCAGGGCAGTCCCAGCCACACCTGTTGTCCCCAGTGCTTATTATTCCCAGCACCCTCTCTGGGTCACAGACGTGCCCCCGTTTCAATCACTGGCAATGCCCTCAAGGTTAAAGGCCCACCACGTCCAAAGCTGACTCCAGGCTGTCAATTAGGGAGACCGGCCCAGAAGAATTCTCTTCCCGTCGTGGGCATATCTGTGGCCATCGCCGAGATGGCAGGACAGTACAGCATCATTCCGAGTCTGAAACTCAGATGACAGTCTATGACAGCACGGGGACGGCTGTCTGCTAAGCAGAAGAGACACCTGCTCCACAGCCGTCCCCGCTGCGGCTTTCTGCTGGAGCCCAGCGCGGGGAAGGGAGCTTTCTCCGGGACTCCAGCCGGAGCTCGCGCCCACTCTTCTCCACCCTTCGCCCCGGAGAGCAGCGGCAGCCACGGCCCCAGCGCCTCCACTGACCAGCCCCGCCTGCAGGCCGGCTCAGCCAGGCGCCCAGAGGGATGCCCTGTCGGCCAGCTCAGCGGAGGCACCGCTCCCCCGAGGCGCAGCTCT
>NW_028092608.1:0-738 GCF_014824575.4 Sturnira hondurensis | reverse complement strand
TTACACAGCACCTTCCTCAGGAGTGCCAGAAAAGGATACTTCTACACAAATGGTAGAGACTTATCGTGGGAAACCCGCTTCCTACGAAATGTCCTTATTTGCCAGGAACAAATAAACGGCAAACGCTTAAATCTGCAGATAACACATCACCTTCCTCAGGAGTGCCAGAAAAGGATACTTCTACACAAAGGGTAGAGACTTATCGGGGGAAACCCGCTTCCTACGAAATGACCCTATTTGCCAGGAACAAATAAGCGGCAAACACTTAAATCTGCAGATAACACAGCACCTTCCTGAGGAGTGCCAGAAAAGGATACTTCTACACAAAGGGCAGAGACATATCTGGGAAACCCGCTTCCTACAAAATGTGCCTATTGCCCAGGAACAAATAAAGGGCAAACGCTTATCTCTGCAGATAACACAGCACCATCCCCAGCAGTGCCTCCAAACCATACTTCTACACAAGGGATAGAGACTTATCTGGGAAACCCGCTTCCTACGAAAAGTCCCTATTTCCCAGGAACAAATAAACGGCAAACGCTTAAATTTGCAGATAACACAGCAACTTCCTCAGGAGTGCCAGAAAAGGATACTTCTACACAAAGGGTAGAGACTTATCATGGGAAACCCGCTTCCTACGAAATGTCCCTATAGACCAGGAACAAATGAACCGCAAATGCTTCACTGTGCAGATAACCGAACACCTTCCCCAGCAGTGCCAGAAAAGGATACTTCTAC
>NW_028092607.1:0-641 GCF_014824575.4 Sturnira hondurensis | reverse complement strand
AATAATTCACTCCCCCCACAACAAATTGGCCTTGGAAATGGAAGTTTTCCCTGTACTTTTCAGTAGAGAATCACTTGTAGACATGTGATCAGGAGGGGTCCCCCACCACCCCAATGAACTTCTGTGAAACCTCAAGTGTCAAAGTGATTCATGTAATTATGCTGATGAAAGTGATTTGCAATGTTACATTAAAATAATTTCAATTCGTAGCCTGTCTCACATGCGTGCCATAACATGGTCTATAGTCAGGGAAGACCCTCCCCGGATGACTCTCCACTGCAAATGATCTGCCTACTGGTGGGGCAACTGAGCGTGAAAAATCCCCAGCATGAAACTTGTGATCTACTTCGAACATGTTCCACCACTCACAGCAATGCCTCCACACACACTGCAAACCTTTTCTTACCTCACTGTTGCACCTTTGCCGTTCTTCAATTAACAAAGCCACAGGAGCCAGAAACGTTCCTCGTGCTCATGAGTCTTCAGCGGGAAAAGGACCACACACACAATCTCCAGTGGTGATGAGGTTTTCTTATCGGATGCTGACAGGATGGCAGCCATGACACAGTCTAACAAAACAGTTTCAAATGACGTTAAAGGCGAGTATAAGCGACTGGAGCGAGGTGATGGTGGAGGTGACA
>NW_028092606.1:0-760 GCF_014824575.4 Sturnira hondurensis | reverse complement strand
GGTTAGAATTAGGTCTAGGGCTAGGGACAGAGCTATGGTTAGGTTTAGTGTTGGGATTAGGTATAGGGTTTGTGGTAGGGTTACAGCTAGGTTTAGGTCTAAGCCAGGGTTAGGTTTAGGATTAGGGTTAGATTTAAGTTTAGGGTTAGTGTTAGCATTAGGTCTGAATTTAGGGTTAGGGCTAGGGTTAGTGTTAGAGTTTGGACTAAAGCTAGAGCTAGGGTTGGCTTAGTTTTAGTATTAGGTCTAAGGTTAAGGTTACTGTTATGGGTGAGGTTAGTAGTATTTTTAGGGCTAGGGCTAAAATAGGGCTAGGACTAGGATTTGAGCTAAGATTAGGTTTAGGGTTAGGGCTATGTTAAGGGCTAGGGTTAGGGTTAGGTTTAGGTCTAGGGTTAGGATTCATTTTAGGGCTAGGGTTAGGGTTTTGTTTAGCATTAGGATTAGGATTAGGGTTAGGACTACGGTTAGTGTTTGGGTTAGGCTAGAGCAAAAGCTGGGGCTAGGGTTTGTGTTAAGTGTAGGTCTATGTCTAGGGGTAGGAGTAGGGTTGGGTCAGGACTAAGGTTAGGGTTAGTATCTCGTCAGGGCTAAGCCTGGGGTAGGTTAGTTTTAGGGTTAGGTTTAGGGTTAAGATATGTTTAGCTTTAAGGTTTGCGTGTGGGCTAGGTTTAGGGTTAACGTTAAATTTAGAGTGAGGGCTAGGGACAAAACTATGGGTAGAATTAGGTTTAGGGTTAGGATTAGAGTTAGGGTTAGG
>NW_028092605.1:0-791 GCF_014824575.4 Sturnira hondurensis | reverse complement strand
AGGACTCATAGGGAGCCCAGCACCCAGTGGAGCATTGGGCCGGCTGCGGGGCCCCTGGAAGAGCTGGCTCCCTCCCTCACCATCTAGGAGGGGCTGGATGGCAGAGACCTGTCTGCCTAGGTGTGCAGGGAGGGTGGCAAGGACAAGGGGCCGTGTTCAGTTGCGATCTCTGTGGTCGCCAGCCCACCAGCCTGCCAGCCCAGGAAATTTGCGAGGAGCATTGTCCTAACCAGTCAGGTTGGGGATTGGGCTGGGCTGAGAGGCACGCTTTCTGGAGAAGTTTTTACTGGAAAGTGGACTGAGGTGTTCTGTGAAGGCAGCTTGACTTGCTTCTCACCCAGCCACAGGACAGTACCAGATCCCGTGGGACCAAGGCAGCCTGTCAGGTGGGCGGGCGCCTGCACCCCAGTCTGGTAGCCTGGCTGATGGGCGGGTGTGCGCCTGGGCCTACAACCCAGTCCACAGAGGGGTCCCACAGAAACCAGAAAAACCGGATTGGACAGTTTGAAACCAACAAGGAAGGAGTTTTTGTTGGGGTTTTTTTGTTTTTGTTTTTTTGTTTTTGTTTTTTACTTTTATTTTTAAACTTTTTTCAGTAATCGTATATATTTTTTAATTTTATTGTTGCTGTATCTTTCAGTACTCTGTTCCTCTCCTTTCTTTTTTCCTCTTTTAGTCCCTCTTCATTTCACCCCAAACTTATTGCTTTTTCCTCACTTCTCTTGCCCTTTTTTTTGTGTGTTGGTTTGTTGCTTTCTATAGCACTGTAAATACTTCACAACACATCTCTC